>NC_137053.1:37935205-38100205 GCF_032717465.1 Coenobita brevimanus | reverse complement strand
GTGCATGTTTCTGCCACCTAATACTACTGCTCTCACCCAACCAATGGACCAAGGAGTGATCGTGGCAACGATGAGGCCGTACCGGCGGAAGTTCCTGGACGAGGTGATGGTTGTTCTCAAGGACGAGAACGAGCGCAGGGAGGGATGGGACACGCGAGTCAAGTGGACTTTGGAAGACATTCACCACTACAATATCGTCTGCCATCTACAACTGGGCCAGTGCATGGATGGAAATCTCTGTCAAGACTAGAAAATGGTTGGTCTTGTCTGCTTCTTGGAACGGATGTGGAGCATGATATCCTAGGTTTTGACGTGGATGACTTCCAAGCACGTCTATGTGGGCATGGCAATGATGTTGATGTGGATCAAGTGCGTGAGTGGTTGAATGACGACGAGGGCGATCCTGGGTATCAGACCATGTCTGATATCGAGATCGCATCTTCAGTTGCAAGTGTCAGTACCCAGCATGAAGATTCCGATGAGGACGGCGACGATGATGCGGACTCCTTTCAGCGTGACACTACTCCAGCCATCCACAAGCTGAGCGCACTCCGGGAACACCTAGAGTTCATTCTGGACTACCTGGAGCACCCGGACTGCGACAGGGAGATGAGGCCCTTGGGACTTGTGGAGGAAGTGCGCGCTTTCAGGCAGCGCATCATTAATCGTCAAAATCATCGTTCCTTGCGTCAATCAATGATTGACAGCTTTTTCAGGCCCGTGACCCCCGCTGTGCCCAGCCCTGGCTCCATTCCATTGCCTTCCCAAGACAGGCCCTCATGCTCCGAGCCACAGCCCAGCACATCAGGCACGGTAGAGTCACCACTCGACAAGAGTTTGCTCCTCTCTTCAGAGTCATCTGCAATGGGTATTCCATCACCACAACCCAGCAACACACCCCTAGGTCACCTGCATGTGCTACTCTCAGACTCTGACAGTGATTAGATGCCAAGAACTTCTCCACTAGACCACATGGGAATTTACAGTGTTGTGCAGTGAAAAAAACAGTGCATAGTGTTAAGGAATTAGAGTTCAGAGTGAAAAGACAAAAATTTAATGGACTGTAAATGTAACGTAAATTAACTTGAGTGTGTTTTATTTAGAAAATGGTTTTTCAGAGTGGAAAGACTTCAAGTGCATAGTGCAACACTTATTTCATTGAGGTACAATGGAGCGCAAGTAAGACAAGAGCGCGCAGTGTTAAGAGAATGGAATTCTGAGTGCAAATGACTAAGTTCTGTGCAAGACTTCATGACCAGTGTACTACAAGTGCCTCAGGAACTCCTTCTTACTGTCAGAGTCTGAGAAGAGGCGGGTTATTCATCGAGATGGCCAGGGACTTACTGTAAGTACTCAGAATGTTTCATATTGTACTATACTGTTTTTTCCATACTTACCTCTAACACCTCATTTCACTCTTTTATGTCCCTTATTGGTTTGAATAGTGTCTTAGGTGCTATGCATGTGCAGTAGGGAGGTGCTTTTATGAGTTAGGCTAGGTTAGGGTCCATAACTACTAGTCCAGAAGCCAGGGACTTATTGTAAGTGCCCAGAATGTTTAATATTGTATAAACCTACCTCAAAAACCTCATTTTATGGTTCTTTTGCATTTATTTCAGTCCTTTATTTCCCTTATTGGTGTGATTTGTGTCTTAAATAGGTGCTATGCATGTCCAGAGGGAGTTGTATAGGTGTTTTTCTGAGTTAGGGTCCATAACTACAAGTCCAGAAGGCTAAGGCCCAATATCCGGACGGTATCACTATCCGGACATGCCGTTGGCTCTATTACATCAGAAATTGGAGGGACTACTGTGTGTGTATATATATATATATATATATATATATATATATATATATTATATATATATTATATATATACAGTAATCCCGCATATTTCGCGGTAGTTACGTTCTTGTAACCCCCGCGAAAAGTCAATTCCGCGAATACTCTATTAACAATTGAAAACTTGCACTTGTGTCCACCATGCTGCCCATCACACAGTCCATGTCCATACTGATTGCGAGACAATTCGCCGTCAGACCATTCCCCGTCAAAACATGGACGATTCCCCATCAGAACAATTCGCACCCTGGACGATTCCCCGCCATTCTATAAATATACTAATCAATACTTTCATCAATATACTTATTATTAATTAATCAATACTTTAATAACTATATTTCAGGGGGATCCAGCAAAGTCTATGTTCAGTAGCGTAGGTTCTGGATATTATTTATTAGTTGCACCTTTAGTCAATAATTAACTTGTTTCTTCCTCACTGTAGTCACCTTTGAATTATATTCTAGCGTCACCCATAGCTATCTTCATTAATGAAAGCGAATTGTTTTGTGTTTGTTGTGACTGCGAATTGTCCCGAAACCTCCATACTCATCCCGAAATACCTTCTTACAAGATTGAAAGCACATACTCCATTATGAAGGAAAAACGTAAACACCGTACTGTAATACACAATTATCTACACATTTATTAACAAAACAGTACAAAATAAAAAGATGCATTAACTGGTGATAGCAAACACTCGCACGGTCGTTTCTTAGCTTGTCCAGTAACACAATTTTCTCTGCTAAGGTCATAACTTGATCATTTTGTCACTTTGGAGTTCTTACTAATTGTATTATTAGCCTTTGGTGAGGCTGGCTTACGTCCTGGGGCCATGTGGAAAGCAAGTGGGAGGCAAGAGGCTCATATCATAGTGTGGTTACAACCACAACAGCCACTTAAGGCAGTCAGGCGTGGACTGAAGAATGCGGGGCAGAGAGCAGTGTTGCCATATCCAAACAACGAAATTATGCTAGGGCAATGAAAAAATTATGCTAGATTGAGCATATTTGTTCCAAGTAAAAAATGAATTATGCTAACTTGAAGCTAAATGATAAAATTCTATACATATTCGTGCAACATTTTAATTATGTATTGTTTACTATGAAAATATTGAAATGAACCTACATACAGTAAGAGGATAAATATCGGTATCTACCCATGCTGCTTTTTCCCACGAAACTTAAGTTTTTCTGATGGATTTTGATGTGATTCGTTCAATTTTGAGCATCATTTCCGTCGGAAATAACCAGATTTTGAGATATGACCCCCCCCCCCATCCCCGTGAAATAATGAGGGATCTTTGGGGAATCGGGGGTTATAGGGAGGGGAGGAAACACAGAAAATGGTCATTTCCGACTAAAATGAAGCTGAAAATCGAATGAATCATACTAAAATCCATCGGAAAAACCTAGGTTTCATGGGTAAAGTTTAAAGCTCAAACTTATCCTAACCTAACCGAACCAAACCGAACCTAACCTAAAACCTAACCTAACCTAACCTAACCTAATCCAACCTAACCTAATCCAACCTAACCTAACCTAACCTAATCCAACCCAACCAAGCCCAAACTGAAAGTAACCAACTATTCAAACATCTTACCTTATTCGTCTCTCTCTCTCTCTCTCTCTCTCTCTCTCTCTCTGTGATTTGTAGCTTTTATAAAATTATTCTAGAAATATTCCATTCCATTCTAAATTATGCTAGAATGATTCTAAAACTTCTAATATGCTAAAAAATATTCCAGACTCGAAAATTTGATCAAAATTATGCTAAAAGAATAAAATTATGCTAGATATGGTAACACTGGCAGAGGGGCCACGGGAAAGGGACAGAGGGTGGCGTGAGTTTACCGCGCTACAATTGGAAGCTGCGGGAATTTCAAATTTTTTTTTTTCTGTATATTCAAGGATATTTTTGTTGAACTTATTAATGCTAAGAAAATCCGCAAGAGGGCAAAACCGTAGACAAAAAATCCGCAAAAAATGCGGGATTACTGTATATATATATATATATATATATATATATATATATATATATATATCTATATATATATATCTATATAATATATATATATATATATATATATATTATATATATATATATATATATATATATATATATATATATTTATATCTGTATCTATATATATCTATATCTATATATATATATATATATATATATATATATATATATATATATATATATATAATATATACTGAGCCTCTGTGGTACAGTGGTAGAGTGTGCATTTCGTACATGGGTGAGCCAGGGTTTACGCCTTGCCAGGGTCATGATCTTTGGGAGTGTTCACCCAGCCATGTACTGCATTGGCGGACACAAAGGGTGCTTTGGTTGAACCAGTGTTGCTTTGCTATAAAGTATGCTTGCACCCAGTTGGTTTGCGCGGACCGAATACACTTGGTTCACAGACTACACACACATACAAAGCCACTCCAACACTACAATTAAACTCACAAGCACTTCTCACCCTACATACAATCTCTACCAGACAGCCTAAGCCACTTGGTAGAGATACATTGGCTGTATCATCCCGACTTTGGTCGGGATAGGCTTGTCCTGCAGTGGATATTCAAACGGGTGATGATGATGATATAATATATATATATATATATATATATATATATATATATACATATATATATATATATACATACAGGTAAGCCCTTAATTCACGCGAGGGTTAGGTTCCCAGACCCTTCGCGTATGTGGTAAATTCTTGTATATGTTCTGCCCTTGTGTACACATAATTATGCATGTCTATATGTATATTACATCTGAATAATACTATTTATGCACTACATACACCTTATAAACTAGCATAAAGTATTAAAAACAACAAAAATGTAAGAAATTTAAAACTGAAACCTGACAAGCACAGGCGTAGGTGGAGACACTTTAGCAGTCTGGTGTACTAGCCCTCACTGCCTCCCGTATGCTACATTCTGCCTTCTTTATTGTATGAACAGTTGACTCATTTCATCCCATACATGCAGTTCCAAGACAATTCACAGGCGTAGGTGGAGACACTTTAGCACAGTCTGGTGCACTAGCCCTCACTCAGGGTTGCCAAGTCACACCCAGCTCTACCTGCGGAAACCCAACTGAAAACCAGCCCAAAAGTAGCCCAACACCAATAATTATTTTAAAGATCCTCTTATTATGCAAAATTAGTGTTTTATATGAATAATTCATGATCATCATCATTGTGTTCTTTGTTGTGTACATTACATCATATGTGAAATTTGCTAACATCATTTTGTTTGATGTGAAATCATTACAACACATGTCTTTGCATATAATTATGCTCTGACATGAAGAGTGTTTTCAACTGTTTCATGCTGCAGTCTGTTTCTTGATTTGCTTTTCACTAAATTATATTGAAAGAAAACCCTCTCTACTGCGGCATTGCTTGCTGGCAACGATAGAAGGCATAAAACAAAACTGTCTAATTCTTGGAAGTCCCTCTCTCCGTACGAATCTGTATGGTTATATAGTTATCCAAAACTGCTCTGGATCTCTCGTGGGCTGCACCCACTGGTCCCTATTGGAGTATTAGAGGCTCTCTCTCCGCTGTATGTTTAAACAACTCTCTCTCTCTCTCTCAGTATTTTGTCGTGATGTGGTTTAACTCCAAACTAGCCCAAAAAACCGTGACAGTTTTCAAACCAGCCCAAAAAACCACAACCCCCGACCGGTAAAATTTGCCCACTAAAGAGCTTCAAAACCAGCCCAATTTGGCGGGAAAACTGCGACCTTGGCAACCCTGCCTCACTGTCTCCCGTATGCTATGTTCTGCTTCTTTAGTGTATGAACAGTTGACTCACCCCAAACATACGGTTCTGAGACAATTCACCATCAAGTCAATTCACCATTAAAACATGGACAATTCCCCGTCATTCTATTAATATACTTATTATTGATTAATTATTACTTTAATAACTAATTTTCAGGGGGATTTTATAATCCATATAAGTAAAAAACTAGTGTACTGTACTTGCTAAATAAAGTGGTATGTAAATAAATGACGGGGAATCGTCCTGACGGAGAATTGCCGCCGACATTCCACCCTGAAGTTTGTCCAACACTTTAACTTTGTCAGTGACACCACTTTACCATCCCGCTTTGATGTGTTACCACATGCATCACTAGCACTACGCTTAGGCCCCATGTTGGCAGACAAGGCAAGCAATCACTGGAAGGCAGAAAAATAAGCCACAAATAACGATTCTTGATCTCGAGTCACGCATGATTCGACCGTCGGATTCAAACTGACAGTGTGGTGCGTGGTAGACCGACCTCCCAGGCTCCCACACACACATACACACGGCACACATACATATATGTATGCACACGGGCAGCAGGTAGGCATTTTTTATATTTTATTTATTTCTCTTGTATATTGAATTTACTTATTTGAATACTATAATTTTATGTTTTAATTATTGTACGAAAAATTCGTGGATAATTGAAATCGCGTGAAAAAAGTTCCCGTGAATTAAGGGATTACCTGTATATATATATATATATATATATATATATATATATATATATCCCATTGGATCCCAGAGCTTCTGGGTGAGGCATTGCACTGGGAGGGTACTATGCATACCGCCCTCCGCCTATTGGCTTGTAGTCGCGAAGCTCATAGGTCCGTACCCGGGGGTTCCCTGCTTTATTAAGACTTGAAAATTCCCATTTCTGTCCAGTGCTCTGGACACAGGGTTCCAATGGGAGATATATATATATATATATATATATATATACAGTGCTTGTCAAAATTATCGAGCTCCTACCGCTGGGCGCGCAATACTTATGGCCAAGAAAGAATCACCCATTTTTGGTGGTAAAAATTGAGCAACAAGTTTGCGGCGCTAGCATGACGTCACGGTAGCCTGAGGCCTTCCGACGCGCTGGATGGTTCCCGCCTCAGGTGCCCACGGGCTGCCTGAGGGAGAGGAACTCCGCCGCATCTCCCTCTCTTTTTGTGCCCTTTTTTACCGAGTGTCCCGTAGTGTTTTGGTTTTCGCCACTTTGTTATGGCACCTACCCTTGAACTATCGAGTGAAATCATATCCCAGATCATTGTTCTAAAGGAGGCAGGCCACCAGACAAAGGAAATTAGTGAATTTGTTGGTGTGGCTCGATCGACAGTGAGTCAGTGGTGCGCTTGGTTTCGAGTGGAAAACAGTGGTGAAGTTCCCACAAAGAAACCGCGGTCTGGGAGGCCTAGGAAAACTTCCCCAAGGTCTGTTAATGTTTTAAAACATGCAGTGGAGTATAATCCTCATGTGAGTGCAAGGAAAATAAAGGAGAGCAACCCAGAAGTGTTTGGTGAGGTGTCTGTGAGAACAGTGTCTTGTAGGGCCCATGAACTTGGTTACACAAGTCACAGGCCTATGAAGAAGCCTCTTCTCACCAAAAACCAGCGACTTCGTAGGCTTGCCTTTGCAAACAAATATCTTAACTGGGGTGAGGAGCAATGGTTGTCAGTGCTGTGGTCTGATGAGGCAACGTTTAGTGTCACCTGTAACAGAGGAGCACATGTGTACTGACGCAAAGGTAGTGACCCACTTGACCCACGGTATGTAGAAAGCACAGTTAAACATCCTGATTCACTCATGGTATGGGGTTGTTTCTCAGGGAAGGGTTTGGGGAAGCTTGTTATACTTCCCATGAATCTTAGAGTGAATCAGGATGTTTACCTGGAGCTTCTGTGTGATCATTTACCAGACTCTTTCGAGCTAACAGGTGCACGAGTGTTTCAGTAGGACGGTGCACCTGCTCACAAGGCCAAATCGGTCACCAATTGGCTTTGTGACTGCGAGGTATCATTCATGAAAGACTGGCCAGGAAATAGCCTAGACCTCAACCCGATTGAAAACCTCTTGTACCTCATAAAGAAGAGTCTCCAAGGGAAGGACGTGAGCTCTCTGCCTAAGCTGGAAGCCGCCATTCATGACTCCTGGGAGAAAATACCCCTCCAGCACCTCAGGAGCCTCGCCCTTTCACTTCCAAGACGTCTCAGGTCCGTGAAGAAGCGTAAAGGATACCCTACAAAGCACTAAAGGTAAATAAAATGCATTATTTATATGTTTTTTCAATGTTGAAAGGTTTGTTTCATAGGAGGGACGCAGGGCGCTCGATACTTCTGACGAGCACTGTATATATAATATGTACATATATATATACGGTATATATTTCAAATTTGGATAAGTTATTTAAAGGACACACAAGCCCTAGGTTTCAAGTGCGGATTTAACTTTCGGAAGGCACTGCGGATGGGGACTTGGAAAATTCTAAGCCTTTCAAAGGATGATCGACTGCCTTTGTTGTCACGAGAGTTGGGGCTATTGGGTGTCGGCATAGCTACACTTTCTGTATTGTAGCGACCCAGCTTTGGTGAGATCATTAGTGATGGTTACATATACTACTGGTCTGGATGTGACAATGATTCTCATCTTAGGGATATCACTGTGGGAGTTGCTGCTTACTTTGTCTCCTATGTTGACAAGGTTACTTTGGTTGATGAATGTATAATGCTGGTGGGAATGAAGCTCTTCTTGGGCTTTGTCTCTCTTATTGCAGTGTACACTCCAACTGAGGTGAGTGATCTTTAAGAGAAAGAGCTGTTCTACACCAAACTTGACTCTGTTGTGGAATAGTGTCCCTCTTTGATATACTGCTGGTCTTGGGTGATTTTAATGCAGTTACTGGCACTGAGAGGGAGGGCTTCAGGGATTGTGTAGGTCCCCATGGCTCTAGAACCAGGAACTCCAATAGTTCATACCTTCTGGATTTTGCAAAATCCTGTAAATTAAGAATTACTGGATCCTAGTTCCAATGGCCAAATCTCTACCGTTGGACTTGATATTCCAGTTCCGGAGTGATTGCTGAAGAGATTGATCACATTCTTCATAGTACTTGCCGGAGAATCCTTCAGAACTGCAGAGTTTTCAGGAGTGCAGAGTTCTTTGCTGCTGATCACAGACTTTTTGTTGCTACTCTGAGGCTACAAATCAAAACAGAGAGATTATCAAGATGCCACCAAAACAGGTTCCATCTTGAGAAACTCAGGGATGAGGAGTGTGCATATGAGAGTGCAGTGGCAGTCTCAAATCAGTCTGAAGTGCTCAGTGCTGTTGAGGATCCTGTTGAACGATGGGATATCTTTAAGCGTGGTACCCTGCCAGGAAGTGATGAATGTATTGGAGTCTGCGTGAGATCAAGAAAGGGATTCATCTCGTGGGGGATGCTGACCACGATTGAGGAGAGTTGTGCTGCCAGACTGGCTGGGGATTGGGAACAGCACAGACTTCTGTCTCAATGGGCACGAGCTTTACTGAGATGGGACAAAGAGGGGTATGTCAGGGAAATCGCTGAGGAGTTTGAAGGCCGTTTTCATGCAGATGACCTTTGACCCACCTACCGAGCCCTGAAGAAGCTCCACGCCAGACCCACCTCTCAAATTAACTCTGTTCAGGCAGCAGATAGGCAGCTTGTGTCGGTGGCAAGCGAGTATAGGGCTCATTGGACTTTGAGCAAATGTACAGTATATGGCCAGATCCCCCAGTGGAGAGCTTCTGTCGGCTGGTGTACAACCATTGACTGTTGTCCCACCAGTTGACAAAACCATGCCTTCTGTAGATGAAATCAAGAAGGCAGTGGCTAGGTTGAAAAGTGGTAGAGCAACTGGTGTTTGTGACATTCCAGCAAAATTGATCAAAGCTGGGGGCAGAGCCATGACCAGGGGATTACATGCAGTCTTAGAAACCATTTGGCAGACTGACATCATTCATCCAGACTGGACAAAGGGTTTGGTCACTCTATCTGGAAATGAAAAAGACACCAGCGTGACTGTAGTAACTACTGAGGTATTACAGTGCACAGTGTGCCAGACAGAGTTCTTGCTCACTATCTCTTGATGTGAATCCAGGACCATTTTCTAAAGTTTCAGAGGCCTGAGCATTCTAGATTCACATCCAAGAAGTCTACTGTTGACCATATCCTAGCTCTTTGAGTTCATGTGGAAAGTCATCTTGAGTTTTGACAAGGTCTGCTAGCAGCCTATGTGTATCTCAAGCAGGCATATGACTCTGTGAATCGGGAGATACTATGGGATCTCCTGTGACTCTGTGGGATCCCCGCTGGGATAATCTGACTGATTGCTGGCTTGTACTCAAACACTGAGAGTGCTGTCAAGTGTGTGTGTGTGTGTGTGTGGGGGGAGTTAATCCAACCTCTTCCAAGTGAGTTCTGGTGTAAGACAGGGATGTGTCTTTGCCCCCACACTTTTCAACATACATATGGATTGGGTACTGGACCGGGCTGTGAGTCGAAATCACTGTGGGGTATCAGTTGGCAGTTTCAGGGTTACTGACCTTGATTTTGTTGATGATACAGGTATCCTAGTGGAGTCACTGGAGATACTACTGAGTGCCCTTGAGGATCTTCACAAGAATGCAAAGCCATTGGGATTAAAGGTCTCCTGGGCCAAGACCAAGGTCCAGGCATTTGGTGGTTTGCTGGATGAAGCAGTTCAGTCTGTCCAAGCATGTGGTGAGGATATAGAAGTCCTGGAAAGATTCACTTATCTTTAGTGTGATTCATAACAACGGTTAATTAGACAGTACGATCTCTCCTTGCATTGTTCTGGCCTACAGGGTTATGGATTCACTCAGTTTGGATATTTGGCGCTGTTGTTATTTGCAGAGGGACGAATGTTCACATCCTCAGGGCACTGGTGCTGCTTGTCTTACTTTATGGCTGTGAGACATGGACACAAAACAGTGAACTGAAGTGGTAAATTGACTCCTTTGGTACTAAGTGTCTTTGCAGGATCATGGGATATCGCTGGTACAACTGGGTGCGTGACGAACGACTACTCCGTGAGACTGAATCAAGGCCTATTACCCACATAATATGTCAATGCAACTCCAGCTATATAGGCATTTAGTCTGCTTCTCTGAGCCTGTTTCTGCTCACAAGGTAATCTCTGAATGAGTTAACCCAGGGTAGATTAGGCCAAGGGGAAGGCCATGTAACTCATGGCCGGAGCAGGTTGATTACTCCTGTCGAGGGACACTTAGAGGGGGAAGAGTCGCTGCCTGGAGGGTCACACAGAGGGGCCCTTGTGGGTGGAATCGGAGGGTGAGCAAGGCTATGCACCCTATGGGAATTGCCCCATCTTGATTGATTCATTTAAAGGAACTTGAAAGATTACATTATTTAGTTGCCGTTCTTCACAAAATCAGAAACTTCAATCATTGGCATTGAATGTACTTTAATAAATAAATTAAAAAAAAAAGGCAAATCAGTCTTTAAATTTTCCTCATTTATTTCATCACACTAAAAGCTGTTATCATTAAAAAAAAAAAAAAAAAATTCTGTGAGCGACACTGACCTCATATTAGTCTTATACCACAGTAAGTTTTTTTCATATCTGAAGAGTAAAACTGCAGTAGCATTAGGTAATATCAGAAAGACTGCATTTTATCTTTTCTATGACTTTTGATTAGATATCACTGTGGTAAGAAAGGCATGCAGTATATGGAAAATATATACTATATTTAGAAGCTGTTTGCTCCACTCACTCGATATACTGCTGCTTTGGGTGTCTGCCCTTTCCTTTCTTCCTTCCTTCCTCTTCTATCTTTCTTTCCTTCATTCTTTCCATTTTCTTCTGCCTGCGGGTGACTTTGCTCTCCCTCTTCCGTCTTTCTTTCCTTCATTCTTTCCTCTTCTGTCTGCATATGGGTGACCCTACACTGAGCGGCAGGCCAAATGGTTTCCTGTACAGTCAGTCCTCGTAAATCGTGGCAGTTTGGGTCTGGGCCTGTGCCACTATTTACGAATTCCGTGATTTATGAATAATAACTCTTATGTGAAAAATTAATTTGGGTCTGGACTTTGTCCAACCCGCCACCACAGCACCCTACCTACATCTGTCTAGGCACCACCAAACACAAACATGCAAATTTAGGAATATTCAGTGCATGTATTAAATAGAAATAAGCAATGTTAAGGAATCTCACCATAATCGTATGACAAAATTGCTTAAGTGAATGGAGTGGGGTGGTGTTGGGAAGAAATTAGAAACTCTCAGCATGAGGTGGGGGTGCTCCCTCATGCTGTTCTCCTGTCTCCAGCTCCTCTGCCTCCCTCAGGAAGCCCTCAAAGTCTGCCTCAGAGATGTCAGATGCTACGTCATCCACGTACTCAGTGTGTGAAGGGCCAGGCTGTGGTTCAGGCTCAGCTTCTGCCCTCACCCTGCAAAATAGTGGGTGATGAGTTCCTGATGTCTCTCATTAACTCTGCGATTATGCAAGTCCTGTGTATGTTTTGATGTCAAAATATGGCAGAATGACAGGAAAACTGCCAAAATAAGGAGGAGCACTATACATAGAGTAGTGTATCGGTAGGGTGTTTTTAGGTTTTCAGTGGATTTTCTGCATGGTTTTCTTGGTGTTTAGCATTACATTGGATATTCCTTTGTGTGTCTTGAAGTCTAGATATGCCTGAATGACCGGAAAACACTGCCAGATTAAGCATAGGTACTATACAAATAGGTTAGGTATAGGTTGGAGGTTGGGTATAGATAGGGTCTGGGTATGGTAGGGGAATAGTGTTCATTTTCCGGATGCAGCCACTACCCGGACATGCCTTTGGCTTTGTTATGTTCGGATAATTGAGAGATTACTGCAGTTGGTACCAAACCCTTGATGTTAAAGCTGAACACCATGCTGTCTGGTAATTTTTTAGGCATCGGGGCTTTTACCGAGCAAAAATCATTAAATACAGATCATCGTTTGGCCATACAGTCATACATAGTAACATACAGCTAAGTCTATATGGCTCTTGTTCCAAATAAACGCTCTATTTATGGCTTGCCTCACAATGCTGGTCACCCATAGACTGATAAGGCGTTTTACAGGATGCGGAGGAGCTTGGGTGTGTGCATGCATGTGTGTTTAGGAACGCCACGCTGATTGATGTTTCATGCGCAGCCATTCTTTTACCGAACAAAACTCATTAAATTTGTAACGTTTGGCCAGCTGATGGTGGTCATTAAAAATGAAATTTTTAAAAAGAGGATTCAGTATGTCAAAGGTTTACTGTATTTAAAAACCCCTGCTGGTATTATTAACCCATAAATAGGGTGATATCAGCATGCTGGTTTTCTTTATTCATGAAAGCGGGTACAGCAACATATTGAAGTGTTTGTTATGCAAAATCTTCATAGACATTCTAGCAAAACATGTAACTTCAGTTACTACATATTTTCTATCCATCTGTCTATCCATCTATCTGTAGCCAGATGCCATAATCCCATAAGGGGTGGCCATTTGTCTTTGAGTTCGTTGTTTTACGGGGAGGGGGACTAATCCTCTGCCAAGCCACTTGCTGACAGGTAGGGAATGTGAATGGGTTGTCTATATGATTACCACCCAGTGTTGTAAATGGTTTCCTGGCTTATAGGAAACGTTTAGACTTGTCACTCAAGGTAAAGCCACCTGAGAAGGAAAGAAGAGTGATAAAAATGACAGGAAAGATGGGAGAAATAGGAAGTGAGGAGGGCGGACACAGAAAATGAATGATAAAGGTGAAGAAAGAAGTAAGCAGCACTGCATCAAGTGAGTTGATGGTCATCACCACCTACCACAACTACATATTTTCTTTGAGTAAATAATGCCCTAAACTTGTAAAAAGAAAAAAAATGGGGGGAAACTGGTCTCAGATCAATTCACCAACTCCAGAAAGCTTTTTATTATGCATGAATAAGGAAAAAAAACAATGAGTACAACTGGTCTTTAAGCATAGAAAACAGACTATACCGGTAAGTCTTGTAATACTGTGAATTACATACTTTTAACCCACTCACACACCAATGACGGGCTGGCCCATCATTCATTTGCCAACCTCTGACGTCAGTTTGACAATTTTGCCCGTCATCCACTGTAATCTCTAAAGAACAGAAGTATTTAGGGTGTCGTCATTTTTGTTGGATGACGGGCAATAGTGGGCGGAGCTAAGCCTGCCACAGCTGGTGCGTGCATGCTCGCTTGTTTTGCTCTGCTCAGTGTTGTGTGAGGTTCCTCGCAGGTTGGATGTACCCCTCTTGACCTTCCACAGAACACTTATGCTCCTTTTTCTCTCATATTTATACAGCGTTATTTTACCTGTCTATCTATCTTTTGCCAGACACCTCAGTCCCGTAAGGGGTGGCCACAAACAAATCGCCTTCATGTCGCCCTGTCCCCCAACATTTCACTGCCCTGCTCCCAGCTTACACACCCCCTCTCTCATATACCTCTCCATTCCATCCTTCCATCTCATCCTTGGCCTACCCCTCCCTCTCCCCCCCCCTCCACCTCACTCATACACTCTCCTTATTAGTCTCTCACTCTCCATCCTCTCCACATGGCCAAACCACCTCTATGTGTTTCTTCTAATGCATCGTGTCACATCCACATCCACACCACATTGATCCTTCACTTCCTCATTTGTCAATCTGCCTTCCCATGTGACTCCACATGCTCCTTTCAAATAACTCATTTCCGTGGCATTATTATTGAAGAAAATACAACAAATAATGCATTATTGGAAAGGAAATTTATTCTTTTACATGCCGAAGCAAAAAATATTATTATTTGAATGTATATATATATATATTTTTTTTTGGCAAATATTTTTTAAAAGGAAAGCATGAAACTTTAGCATGTCAGCTAATTTCTACTCACTTTTTTTTTTTTTTTGCATTTTATATTGTATATATTGTCTTTTTGAACATTGTATGCCAGAGCAAAACTCTTTAGCTACAAAATGAGACCAAAGTGGCCTTTCTTTGTAGAATATTAACTTTCCTACAAGCGTTAGAAGTAAAATATCGCTACGTGACTTCTGAAAGCTTGTGAGTGAGAGTTACACACTACAGCCAAAATTTACTCGCACTTCTTCACATGAAAGGGTTAATTTGTAAATACAGTACAATACAAAATGCACTGGCCAAAAACTTCACAGCTTCGGTATTATAAATCATCCTTTTCTTTAAAAATTAAACATACACCCCAACCCATATCAGCCCATGAATTGGCAATACCCTTCCTCTTTCTTTTTTGAGGGGGGAGTCTCCATTTATTCATCAAATTATCACTGATCTTAAATCTTTCTTACTTCATAGATAATACTTTCCTGCTCTTAACAAAATAATACTGTTCAGCCTCAGGTTTCTCACAACATAGTTTTTTTCAGGGGGTAATGGTCTTCTGAGTCTGGCTCCTTATATGTAAGGAGACCTTCTTTGCTATATAAGTCTGTAATTTATAATATATCACCATCTACGTGTCATTTCCCTCAATGGTCTTCTCCAGAAGACCATTTATACCTCTTGCATTTGCTTTAGTTGAATACTGTACTGTCAATACTGTAGTCCTAATTCCCATTCCATTAACTCAGAATCTTTGGTCGCTGTAGTCTTCACTCTCTGTTGTCCGTGTTTTGTCCTCTTTGTTACTGGTTTTATCTCTGTTTTCTTGGTTTTGGATCTCAGAGACTGCTACCGATACAAGTGATTCCTCATCTGACTCTTCTTTTACTTAAACTATTCCTGGATCATCTTTAGTATCACTTTTTCTCTTCTTCATATGCAAACATGTTTACACGTTAGTAATAATTACTCATGAGCACTTAATTTAGCTCGTACAGGCAGAAATCCATTATTCAAACTGATGCTGTAATTAGTCATCTCTCATCAAATGCATGAATATGGGTGACACAGCCCGTCGCACTTTGTAAATTCGCACTTTGCGAAGCATAGGATCCTATGTTAAAATGGCTTTATGGGTGACACATCCTGAATTTTTGTATATTGATTCACTGATACCTGTCCCTGACTAAGATGCAAAAGGAAAACTTAAAAATAGAAACATGCAAGAGTAATACTGTATTTTTATTATGAAAATTCATGACCTTACCAGCATTGTACAGAGGGTAGACAATGGCCTTGGGGAAGTGAGGGGAGGCTGTGCAGATGCTGCCAATGTCACAGTGCGCTGTGACGTCGGCCCCACTCTCGTCATGACGTCATGGCACTGGCACCTCCCTTGCCACCACTCACTCACACACCAGCCGCACCCCACCATACATACTCACTAGCCCCATCCTTACCAGTCATGCACTACAAATTATGCTCGTGAGTTGCAAGAGAATACCGTATGTGTCTCAGTTTTTCATGCCTGTCGCACATTGAAAGTAGCAAATGCACTTTCTATCTATCTATCTATCTATCTATAGCCCAACTCCCTAATCCCGCAAAGGGTGGCCGCAGACAAAACGCCTCCAAGTCACTCTGTCACCCACCATTTGACTACCCTCCCCCCA
Organism: Coenobita brevimanus; assembly: GCF_032717465.1. Taxonomy (NCBI): domain Eukaryota; kingdom Metazoa; phylum Arthropoda; class Malacostraca; order Decapoda; family Coenobitidae; genus Coenobita; species Coenobita brevimanus. The sequence goes on along the minus strand of NC_137053.1, from coordinate 38,083,966 downwards.
ACACCCCCCCCCCTCCCTCATATACCTCTCAACTCCATCCCTCCACGTCATCCTCGGTCTACCCCTCCCTCTCCCTCCCTCCACCTCACCTACATACACCCTCTTAGTCAGTCTTTCATTCTCCATTCCCTCTAAATAATTAATTATTGTCAGACTTCTGTGCACATTAGGTGAGACACACTTTGCAGTGGCGCACTTTAGGCAAGATGGCTGTACCTCAAAGGGACGTCAGTATTATCCCACCTGTAACAAGGCTAATAAGTCTACAGTATATATAGTATTACCAGTTATCAGGTAACTGTTTATGGAAAAAGGTACCTGATAGAATTTGTACTATGCAGGAGGTATACAGGTTTGATCCAAGTGGGTTGTCCAAGTGCCACACATAAACATATTTCTAGTACAATTTTCAGTCTTTGGAAAGTCTCTTGTATTTCATTTCGTCAGTGAACAGTCCACAACATGATGAACTCAAAATTGGTTTCAAACTAATCCCTTACTCATCAGGAACACTGTCATTGTTAGAAAAAAGATTTTTTGGAAGGCATTCCATTTTTTAATGAATTAAAAATAAAAAAAATCCCATTGCTGATATTACCCCACTGATACAGTAATATCCTGTAATTGGGTTTGACTGTTTCCACTGTTGATGGGATGGGAAGTCATAATACTACAGTTTACAGGTTAATCTCCAGCTATATATCTTACTGTTTTAAAAACAGATAACTTACAATACAGTACAGGTATTATTATTATTGATTATTTTTTGTAGATGGGGGAGAAGGATTCTTGAGCATGCCATAGCAAGTGAAGGTCAGCTGTCTGAAACTGATGTGAAGGAGGTGGAAGATATACTGATACCCGTGCTGGATGTGGAGTCAGATGACACCCACAACAAAGTTGAGGAAATATGTTCTCTCCTGGGTAACATCAAGATGGGAAAAGAATCAGAAGAGGAAGAGGAGGAGGAAGATCTCAGACTAGAGGAAGTTCAAGGTGCCCATCAGGTAAGATAAGTACCGTATTTTTTATATGTTTTGACATAAAGGAAAAGTATATGAATTTATGATGGCTGTTGACAGGACAATTCTTATTGTTGTATTTCTCAGAATGTTAGAAAAAAGATAATTTTCGTAACTATATGAGTTGGACTGGAACAGGTATACCCACTTTTGGAAAGATTAGTTGTTGGGGAGCTACAGCAGTTCTGAACCAACATGGATCTTATCAGACTTGAGTAGAGATGGAAAACATGCATTTTGTGCTTACAGTATGGTGAACAGAAAGAAGGAATGAGAGAGAGAGAGAGAGAGGGAGGGAGGGATTGTTTGTTTCCAGATGTGAGAAATAGGATCATGAGAGGAACTATTGTGTTTTTGTCTGCCTAGTTGTAGTATACAGGATCTGAGTTATGCTCATGTTGACCTGTCTCCATATCTACATTTATTGAGTCTGTGTTTGAACATGCAGATGTTGTTTCCTTGCATCACCACCTCTTCCAGACTTCCAATTATTCATACTTTTGTTTTGAAAACTTTTTTTTTTTTTCCAGATATCAATTTTTCCTCAATTTATGTCATCATGTTCATCCACCTTTTTCCACAGACAGATCTTCTCTATCGACTTTTTCCACTTTTCCAACTTTTTAACACATCATTACCAGTTCTCTCTCTTCTTCTGCATAGAATTGATAATTTCAGCTTTTCCAACCTCTCTTCATAGACAACTCCTTCAAACTTGGTGTCATTGTGGCCATCCTCTGCACCAGGGGTGGAAAAAAGCAGGTCATGATTTATGACTAGACAGTGATTGAATGCATATCATAAATGACATAAATTTGTAATGCCACAAATGTGAAAAAATATAAATCAAAATCATTCATCTGAAAATCCATGAAAATTTACCAGTATATACTTGTAAACCTCTGTTTCAAGTGCCCTTCAATATTTTTGTTGTTTTTTTCAACCCCAGTCCAAGCAGACTCGTTGTATGCAGATAAGCAACCATTCCTATGGGATTGTCTCACAGGTTCCCTACGCTGTTGATGTTATGTTTGCACCTTAGTGTACCATGTGCTGTGCAGTGCTTCATTGCATGTGTTGTGTCATATGGGGCTAATCTATAAGTAAAGTATGTGTCATCTTTGATTCCACCCAACCCACATCTAAGCTGGTAGCTCAGAGGGGCTTGATGGTGTCTTGATGTAAGTTAGCTCGGTGAACTTGACAACTCAATAAACTATTTAGTAAAACCACACTTCCTGTAGGTGGATGTAGGAGTGGATGGGTTATATAGTATTGTGTTCTGATCGGGATGGTGTACTGCCCTGCATATGAAATGGGTGTATAGGTATTTATTAGTGTCTGAAGGTGAGATGTTGTTGAAGAGGGTCAGGTAATACAGTACGCCCGCACAGTATGCGTGATCACAGTGCACGAATCGCATAGTACACAAGTGACCAAAAATCATAATGATAAAACTTTGAATGTGTGAGTTTAGGCCACAATACGTGAGCCAGAGGCAAGGAGTGGCCCAAAACCACTATTTTCCCGGACTGTGTGACCCCCCTCCCCACACAACGCGCCCATCCTGATGGTAGAGGCTCGTGGGGGAGGTGCTCAAGAGGAGTCTATAGTAAGATCTCACCAATAACTATCTATCTATCTATCTATCTATCTATCTATTGCCAGACGCATTAATACCGTAAGGGGTGGCCACAAACAAATCGCCTCCATGTCGCCCTGTCCCCCACCATTTCCTTGCCCTGCTCCCAGCTCACAACCCCCTCTCTCATATACCTCTCCACTTCATCCCTCTGTATCATCCTTGGCCTCCCCCTCCCTCTACCCCCCTCCACCTCACTCACATACACTCTCCTCATCAGTCTTTCACTCTCCATCCTCTCCACATGGCCAAACCACCTTAATATGTTTCTCCTAACGCTTTCTATCACATCCACATCCACACCACAATTCTGCTTCACTTCCTAATTTGTCAGTCCTTCCATGTGACCCCACATGCTGCTCTCAAATAACTCATTTCCACTGCTCTCACCCTTGACATCTGTCCCTCCAACAAGGTCCAAGCTTCACTTCCATACGTTAGAGTTGGTATCACAATACTGTCATGTAGTAGCTTTTTCACTTCATGCTCACTTCCTTTTTTATTATCACTGCTTTCAAGGAACCAGCAACCTTTCTTCCCTATCCATACTCATCACACTACCCAAGTACTTAAACACACTTACATTTTTCATTTCCTCCTCATCCAGCCTCACTGTACATTCACTGACCTCACTTCTCTTGAAGACCATCACTTTACTCTTCCCTACATTCACCTTTAGATTCTGTTTCTTACACACTCTCCCAGACTCATCCACCAAGCCTTGCAGCTTTCCTTCGTCTTCACTTAACAACACAGTATCATCTGCAAACAACAGTACAGATAGTTTCCAAACACTGCCCTCTCTCACTAGGGCTGCTTCAACATCCACTGCCCTACCTTGTGTTACTTTTACAACCCCATCCATATACAGATTGAACAACCATGGAGACATTACACATCCCTGTTTCAATTGAACCTTCAAATAGAAAAATTCACTCAGTTCACTATCCACGCGCACTGCAGACTCAGCACCCTAATACTTACTCTTCATGGCCTTCAACGACTTCCCATCTACTCCATATATTCTTAATGCTTTCCACAGTTCTTGTCTGTCCACCCTGTCATATGTTTTCTCCAAATCCATGAAGGCCACATACAATTTCTTTCCCTTTTCTAGAAACTTTTCCTCTAAAGATCTAAGAATGAATATCTGATCTACACAATCTCTTCCCTTCCTAAATCTTCCTGTTCTTCTCCAACTAATTCCTCTGTTATTTCCCTAACTCTGTCAGTAAGTATTCTGCCATATACTTTTCTTATTACACTAAGAAGATAAATGTCCCTATGATTACCACACACTTCTTTTTCCGCTTTTCCTTTGTAGAAGGGAATAATTATACCTGACTTCCAATCCTCCGGGACTACCTTCCTCCCAGGCCAATCTCCACATCTTCCACATCCATTCAGTTACTATCTTTCCCCTTGCTTCAGCATTTCAACACACACTCCATCAATTCCTGGGGCTTTCCCCATTTTAACTTTCTTCATTGCTTCCACAAGTTCCATCCTGCTGATTTCTTCCTCTTTTTTCACATCCCTCCATCTCCACCCATTCCCCAGCCACTTATACCTGCATTACATAAAATCTCTGTTTTCAACAATTCCTTAAAGTGTTCTCTCCATCTGCTCACTTTTTCACCCCTCTCCACTAGTAATCAACCATTTTTATCTTTCACTCCCCAGCTAACTTCTTTGGCACCCTGTCTAACTCTCTTTACCTCTTTCCAGAACATGTCTTACATTCCCTACACTTTACACTCAAATTCCTTCCAAATTCCTCCTCCACTCACTTCTTACTCTCTTACTAATCTTTTCACCTCTCTCTTTCTCTCTACATATAACTCTTTCTTCCATCTGTCAACTTCTTCCATGCCCCTGTTTCTCATCCCCTCACTATATGCTTTCTTCTTTTGTGCCACAGCTTCTCTCACCTTGTCATTCCACCATGCTATTCCCTGCACCCCCTTTTGTCTTCTTTTCACCCCACACACCACCTCACATGCTGCACAGATTTCTTCTGTGAATATCTTGGGCATACCTTCCACATCCCCCATCTGCTGCAGTATATATTTACCCAATCGCTCTTCCATTTCCCTTGTATATTCTGCCTTTTTTCCATTCTGTTGTAACTTTTCCACCCTGCTTGTAAGAACTACTACCTCCTGTCCTTCCCTTCTTCTTTTTCTCCATTTCATTTGTACTTTTATTCTGACCACCACTGTGTGTTGTGATGTGATGCAATGTTGTTGAGGCGTTACCTTTACAATGACACCTCTAAATGGTTTCCTTCTTAATTTTTTCTCTTTCTTCTGTGTCTTTGTGTGGTCGCACCTCCTCTTCTCTTACTATGTGCAAACTATAATCAGTCGCCTGAATTTCTAAGTGGTGGTCTGAGAGTCCACTCCCCCAACTTTGACAGTAACTTTTTCGGCAGGAATGGTAAGTTAGAATAGATACCCAGTTTCTAGAATAACGTTTGAATTCACTTGAATATCGATTATTTCGCGAATGCCAAGTTGTTACAGTATACTGTAAATACCTGTACGTCCATAACAAGATGAGGAATGAAACAGACAAACAAGAAGAGATGAAAGAAATGGCTGATAATGTAAGCAGTAGTGAGGAGGAGATGGAGGATCCTCCCCTCACCACCTCCCCTGACTCACCCTCCACCTCCACTGCCCCACCTGACTCACCAGCTGCCTCCCCCTCCACCTCCACAGCCCCACCTGACTCACCTGCTTCACCTGGCATACCAGCATCCCCCACCATAATGACTGTTGCAGCATTGTGGAAGAAATATAACATTTGGCAGGCCGTAAATTTCATCAAAACCTGGAACAATACAATGCTGGCAACCGTTAAACACACGTGGTGCGACCGGGGTGGCGGGGACACTCTGAGTGTGATGCTGCACCTCAGAACCCCTGCTATTTAAGTCCGTCAGGCCTGTCATCTACTGTTTTTAAGGTGACTGACCATATTTTTGTTATTTAAGCTGTATTTGTAGTGTATGTCTTAAAAATTTTCCCTTTATTATATCTCTAAGGTTAAAGTAATGTCGAGGTTTGAGGGGGTCCCACCCATATGTTTTTTTCCCATAAGATTATGTATTCCCAGTACGCGAAATCACAGTGCACAAAGTTGTGGACCGCCCATCCACTCACGCACTTTGCGAGCGTACTGTAAGGAGACAGTTTTATATGCCTGCATTAGTTGTAGTGTGTGGTTCTGAGATATAATGGCAGGGGTGTTGCATGTTGACACAAGCTATTGTGTTGGATTGTGTGCCTCTCTTACTGAGATAATCCCTAACAGAGAGGACATTAACTTCAGAATGTAAATTGCTCAGGGATTAGTATTTGTGCATCCTATGTTGTTACATAGGGTGTTGTGTATATTCTGCAAGGTTTTGTAGTAGGATCTAGATCAGATGGGAGGCAGTGCTCAGAAACCATAGGATATCGTTGATCTGATGTATAATTTGTAATTTCATTTTGTTGCTCAAACTCTGGCCCTACAGAAGCTCCACGGTTCAGATGATAGTACGGGGCTTAAGCTGGACTTGGAAGTTGGGTTTGGGATGGTCTCAAGCCCAGGCCTTCAGCTTACTTAAGTTGGGCTCAGGCAGCTTGTTTTGGCCATATGCAGAATTGAGGCTCAAGTCCGACATCATGAAGTTAGGCTCAAGTCGTGGACTTGGGCAGACCTTTGACTTTTTTTGAATCAGCCAATCACATCACTGATTTTTTATTACTAATTTTAGGAAATAAGACAAGATAAACAAAAAGAAATTTATTTTTTTTTTTTAAATAGCTGATATCTACACTTAGTTGTTTACCATCTGCATGGATATTTTCATTACCAAGGAACGGTTAGTTCACATCGTAGTTTTCAGATAATATACAAGCATTCCTACTGCCCATGTGATAATGCGCAATTTATTTTTGTCCAGCAAGTTTCAAGATGTTTACTGAAATACAATGGAATCTCTTTAATCGCATGATCCTAAAAAGCGGATTCATAATATAGTAAACCCTTGATAAGTCGAACTTTTAGAAGACGGAATCTTCGGTAAGCCATTTTCAGGACAAGACCATGTATGTATTTACCTACCAGTAGTTTTATTTACCTAGTTGTGATATACAGGAAATGAGCTACGCTCGTGGGGTTCCATCTCTGTTTCTCAATAAGTCAGATTTTGCTTTAAACGCTTTTAAGTTTTTAGACTGGACGATCTCTTTGTCCAGGTTATTCCACAGGTCTATACATATATAAGGAAAACTATACTTCTTGTTATCCATCAAGCAGCTTAGCTTGTTCAGTTTCATTCCGTGTCCTCTTGTTACTCTCTTATCCCATAAAAACAGATCTTCTCTGTCAGTTTTATCTATTCCCATCATGGTCCTGAACACTGCAATCATGTTGCCCCTCTCTCTCCTTTCCTCTAGGGAAGGCAAATCCATCTTTTCCAGCCTCTCTCTGTATGACAGATCTGCCAGACTGGGGACCATCTTAGTTGCTGTTCTTTGTCTTCTCTCAATCTTGTTTATATCTTTCTTTTTGTGTGGGGACCACAGTACTGCTGCATATTCTAACCTGGGGCAGATCATGGCCACTATTAATTTTTTCATCATCTCCTCATCCATGTAATGAAGTGCTACTCTTATGTTTGTCAGAAGTTAATACGTCTCTCTAACTAACTTGTTAATATGTTTCTCAGGAGACAAACTATCCTGGACCAGCACTCCCAAATCTTTCTCTTCTCTTGCTTTTGTGATAGGTTCAATACCCATCATATAATTCAGTGATGGCCTATTGGTACTTTTACCCATTTCCAATATTTTACACTTCTTTGCATTGAATTTCATTTCCCACTTATGGCTTCAGTCATGTATCCTATCCAGATCCTCCTGCAGCATTTTACAGTCCTCCTCTGCCTCTACCTTCCTTAGGATCTTTGCATCATCAGCAAACAGACTTGCATAACTGTTCACTCCCTTTACCATATCATTAACGTAAATCAGGAACATTACTGGCGCCAACGCTGACCCCTTGGGACTCCACTTGTTACTTCTCTCCATCCAGATATCCTGTCCTTTATTACTGTCCTCATCTGTCTGTCTCTCAGAAAGTCTTTCATCAATTCCAGGAAGTTTCCCTTGAGTCCTCCTATATGCTCTAGTTTCTACAATAGTCTCTTATGGGGTATCTTGTCGAAGGCATTTTCCAAATCTAAATACAGTACACACAATCCACCCAACCATCTCTCTCTTGTAGCATGTCAGTTGCTCTTGAGTAAAAGCTCAACAGGTTGGAAACACATAACCTTCCACTTCAGAATCCAAACTGATCATCAGCCAAAATATTCATCTCTTCCAGATATTTCATCCATCTGTCTTTCAGGATTCTCTCGCACAATTTTGTGACCATGCTGGTTAGGGACACTGGTCTATAATTCAGGGGTTCTTCCTTGTTTTCTCCCTTATAAATTGGTACCACATATGCCCTTTTCCATTCTTGAGGTACTTTCCCCTCCTCCAGAGAACACGCAATTAAACCGTGAATCTTATCCGCCTGTTGTTCTCTACATTCCTTGAGTACTGTACCGAAGTAGAGATTCCATCTTGTCCTGGGGCTTTCCTTACATCTTGAGTGTCCAGTAATTTATGCACTTCCTGTACTTCCACTTTTATATCTTTTATCACTACATTTCCAGTCATACCCTCCCCTTCCACAAACTCACTTTCATTGGTGAAACTGACTGGAAACGTTTGTTTGTTATTTCAGCTTGCATTGCTGCATATTTATAGACCTCTCCTTCTGTTTTCAGTGTGGTGATTCCTTCCTTTTGTTTCAATTTGCCATTGACAAATCTGTAAAACAGTTTGGGTTCATCCTTACATGTGTTTATTATTCCTTTTTCAAAGTTCCTTTCTTCCTCTTTATGTATCCCTGTATGTTCATTTCTAGTTCTTTTATATTCTTCCTTTGTTCTGTTATTACCTCTCTTCCTCCAGTTGTTCCATGCCATGTCCCTCTTTTTTTTACTATCATACACCTTCTATTAACTCCTGAAGCGCGGGTCGTCGCCTTTGCGATGCTCGCCAAAAAGGACATAACGGCGGATCGTCGCGTTTGCGATTCGAGTTAATTTTGAATAAACGTGGGCAAGGATGTTCCAGCTGGTATAATTTTTCAGTACCACCACCCTTTAGCTACAATTAGCATACTTTACCTTTGTACTACTGACCTCCGTTGTTGCCAAGTATCGCGTTTTTTCCCCTCTCCCCCCCCACCACGACCCGGCCAGCCTGGCTGTGATATATGGCAGCGCTCTGACTGCTCAGAACTGTAAATCTGTTTTCTCCTCTCACAAGCAGTTTATGCTAATAGGAAACGCTTGTTTCCCGAGGTGTCACACTAGCTTTTTTCGTGTGGTTTGCCCCTGTTTAGCGTCACATTACCGCAGGCTTTCATAGTGACATTATGGCGAGTTCTAGCTCTTCCGAGTCAGTGCGAGCGGCCGACAGGAACGAGAATAAAGTGATGGGCGTAAGGCAGAATAAAAAGCGCGCCACGGTGATCTTTTGGGAAGTAATATGATTGAAAATAATGTAGTATACGTGTTTTTAACCGTGAAAATGGAAATGTTTGTTGAGTGACGGGAAGACCGCCGCCCTGCATGTCGGCCGTATGCTTCATTGATTTTAGCCTTATTTTCAGTGCTTATTGTACAAATACGGATTCCAAACTACCTGTACGTTGTAGTATAAAGTTTACTGTGACAGAATGAGGCTGTGGTAGAGGGGAAACCGGGTTGCTGGAGGTGTGAAAGTGAAGATTTGGTTACCCAAATTTGCAAGTCTCCACAAGTCCATGGGTAGTCCACGAAGGCTCAACACCTGTCTCTGGAGAAAGCTGAATGTAAGAACTATCTGCCATAAAAATTATAATGTTTTAGGGTTAATCTCTGATTTTTGGCAAATATTTTCCTACAGGTACTCAGACCGCGATACAACCCCGCCACACTGAGGGGGTCGGCTGTCGACGGCTGCGGTTTAGGGGTTAAACCACTCCTTTTTCCAGTTTTCTTTCCCCCTTACTCTTGGCACATAATTTTCCACTCCCAAATTATAGAGGTCTAGAAAGATTTCCCACCTCCTTTGTATCTCTCCTGTTTCTCTGAATTTTCTCCAATCCACACTTTCAGAGAATTTTCTCAATCCTGTAAAATTTGCTTTCCCAAAGTTGTATCTTCCCTGCCTATAAAACTTGTCTCTTGGCACCACATTCCCTATTATCATCTGGAACTCAGTGACCACATGATCACTTTTTCCTATAGGACAAAGATCTTTCGGGATTCTATTACATCGGGTTCTTTGGTTAGCAGTAAATCTAATCTTGGTGGTGTGTCCTCACCTCGAAATCTTGTCTCTTCTTTGACCCACTACGTCATCACATTGTTCATTGATATATTTAAGAATATAGTGCCCCATGAATCTTCACCGCCTTCGAAGTCCCTCTCCTCCCAGTTCCCCTCTTTACAATTAAAGTCCCCCATTAAATTTATATTGTTGCTTTTCTCAATCACTTTCTGTACCTAATTAGCCATGTCTGACAACATCTTCTGGTATTCATCATCATTCCATGCTTTTGTCTTAGGGGGAACATATACTACTGCCATATCTCTCCCACCATTTTCTCCAGTTTCTAGTTTCATATTTATCACTTCAGCCCTTCCTTTTCCTATTTCCACAGTATCTACATTTATATTGTTCTTCATTGCTATCAACTCCCCAACTCGAATTCTTCCCGCCCCTTCTGGCACCTTGCCAAAAACCTTTCTAACAACTTTACGTCATCATCCTTCCCTTTTTTCTACTCTGATGGTTCTGTAGCTATTCCTACTACTGATAAAGCAGATCTCTTCGCACAGACTTTCTCCTCCAATTCCATCTTAGACGATTCCGGTGCTGTTCCTCCATCACTTCCCGCCTCTGACTTCTTCATGGCTGACATTAAAATTTCTTCAGCTGATGTATTTTCTGCCATCAGTGGCCTCAGTACTAACAAGGCATATGGGCCTGATGGAGTCCCTCCTGTTGTTCTCAAGAACTGTGCTTCTGTGCGTACACCCTGCCTAGGCAAACTCTTTTGCCTTTGTCTGTCAACTTGTACCTTTCCTTCTTGTTTGAAGATTGCTCTCATTCAGCCAGACCCAAAGAAGGGTGACCACTACCAGCCCTCCAACTTTCGTCCAGTTGCTTTAACATCTTGTATTTCAAAAGTTTTAGAGTCAGTTCTCAGTAGAAAAATTTTAAGGCATCTTTCCTATCACAACCTTCTTTCTGTTCGTCAGTATGGGTTCCATCAGGGACGCTTCACTGGCGATCTTCTCACCTACCTTTCAGACTCTGGTCATCCTCCTTTCGGGACTTTGGCGAAAGCTTTACCATTGCACTTGATATCTCAAAGGCTTTCGATCGAGTCTGGCATGAATCTTTAATTTCCAAACTGCCCTCATATGGTTTCTATCCTTCTATCTGTGCCTTCATCGCTAGCTTCCTTTCTGGTCGTTCTATAGCCGTAGATCTATCAACAGTGGTGTTCCTCAGGGCTCTGTCCTATCACCAACTCTCTTCCTTTTATTCATCAGTGACCTTCTAAGCTGTACATCTAACCCTGTCCACTCATACGCTGATGACTCCGCCCTTCACCTTTCTATTCGGTTCCCGCAACGCCCATCTCAGCAATTACTTCAACAAACAAGGGATGAGGCTATGGCACACCTAATGTCTGACTTGGCTCGTATCCCTGACTGGGGTAAAAATAATCTTGTTGTTTTTAATGCATCTAAGACTCAGTTCTTACACCTATCAACCCGTCAAAATCTTCCACAGGCATACCCACTAATGTTTAATAATATTCAGCGTAATCCTGCTCATCCTTGAACATGCTTGGGGTTTCACTTACTTGGGACTTATCTTGGAAAGATCATATTACATTTCTTGTAAAATCTGCTTCCAAGAGATTGGGTGTGCTAAGCCGACTCCATTCTTTCTTTACCCCTGAACAATTGTTGACTCTATACAATGGTTTGATCCACCCCCTGTGAAAAGTCCAACTCTCATGTGTGGAGAGGCTCCCCCTTCTCAATAGGGTGGAGTCAAAGGTTTTTCATCTCATTAACTTTCTCCTCTTACTGACTCCCTTCAACCTCTGTCTCTTCGCTGCACTGTTGCATCTTTATCTCTTTTGTATCGCTTCTTTAATGGTCACTTCTCCTCTGAACTGTCTGCATGCAATCCTCCATTCGTACTACAGGCGCGTAACACCCGTCTAGCAGCAAACTCTCATCCCTTTTCTGCCCAACTCTCTAATGCAAGAGTTAACTGTTACTCCCAGTCCTTCATTTATGCAACAGGTCGACTCTGGAACTGTCTCCCTCTGTCTGTATTTCCTGCTGCCTATGATCTCCAGTCTTTCAAACGCAGTGTGTCCAGGCATCTCAAAATGATCGGATCTTGAATTTGGCTCTCTCTTGTATTTTGTTCTTCTCTTGGAGGGAACTCTTATTGTGGGCTCATGGCCTTTGGTTTCTTCTTCCTCACATTAAAAAAAAAAAAGTTGGTCCTGACATTTAAGATGAGAGTGACCAGCCTTACTCATCCCCGAGTGGCATTCCGTGAGCAGTAAACCCTAACCACCCCTTTGATATAAACCTTCACCAGCTCGATCTGATTTGAGTGCCGCAATGACCCACTAAACCACCAGGTGCCATAATTTGGTTATATGGTTACCACGCAGCATAGTAAATGATTTCCTGATGTACAGGAAACCATTTGGGATGTCACTCAGTGCCGAGTCACCCAGAGGCAGAAGGAACAGGAAAGAATGAAGGAGAGAAAGACAGAAGAGAGAGTGTAAAGTCACCCGTAGGCAGAAGGACGAGGAAAGCATGAGGTAAAGAAAGACAGAAGAGGAAGGAAGGAAATGAGGGAGGAGAGGAAAGGGCAGACACCCGACAGCAGCACCACATTGAGTGAGTGGATGGTGAGTGCCCCATCTACCACTATTAGGCTCTATATTTTTCTTTTTTTATTGGAGGAAAAAAACGTCTTTGTTGGCTTTTTCCTTAGATTCTCATTTCTTACCCTGCCCCCAGAAATCACATACAGTATATCATTAAGATAATGTATTGAGGAACTCTCCATTGTAAAGTAAAATACGACTTGCAGTGACAGTGGTATACTTTATCTTTTAATTACAAACATGAATGTTGCTCCCTCATGACTTTAACTCATTTTCATTCCTTTCCTGAGAGCTTGGTATGAATCCAGTGAATAGCAAAAAGAGATGAATCTGATCTTCAGCCATTCTCTCTCTCTCTCTCTCTTTTTGAAGGAATCATAAAACTATTGTAGAAAATGTACAATAGTGAAAAATGATATTGTACATCGTACGGTGAATTTATTGTATACATTATATACAATATTTATCGTACATTTGGCAACAGTTGGGGAGTGATAGGTGGCGCTGGCGAGCAACTCATCTACATGGTGCCTGCCAGGCTAGGCCACGTAGATGTTTGGAGGCAGTTTTGTGTTTGTGGAAGTGCTTCTGCAAGCTCAAAACTGCAAATTTGCGTAGGATTTGTCACAAACGCAAATCTGCGAGCAAAATCACACTTCTGCTGTTGTGGAATTTGCAGTTTGCTGAAGCCATTGTGGAAGTGCCTAGCTCTGATTTACTGTATACAGCAATCTCTCAATTTCTGACGTAGTAGAGCGAAAGGCATGTCAGGATAGTGACTATGTCTGGATAATGAACGATATCCCCCTACAATACCATACCTACAACTAACCACCAACCTATGCCTAACCAATTTGTACAGTACCTCTGCTTTCTTTGTCAGTGTTTTCCAGTCATTCAGCCATATTTAGACATCAAAACACACATAGGAATATCCAGAGTAAAGCTAAACATCAATAACACTATGCAAAAAAACATTAAAAACCCAAAAACACTAAGCGTACCACATACAATTCTGTATGTACCGTACCCCTCCTAATTTTGGCACTGTTTTCAGGTCAATCTGCCATATTTAGGCATCAAAGCACATAGGAATATCCAAAGTACTGTAATGCTAAACACCAAGAAAACCATGCAGAAAAACCACTGAAAACCAAAATACCCTACCTATACACTACTGTATGTACAGTCGTAAGAAAAAGTATCGTTACCTTTCAGAGCTATGCACTATGTTGTGGAATAACGAGACAGGAAAGTTTATATCGCAAACCCATCAATGTCAGTTATGTGAGACACATATACAGTACCCTCGCGTCCAACACGGTAATATTGTCATGCATGGGTCACGTGTTGGACCAAAAACGTGTTGGACTAACAATAGAGCTTATGAGGAAAAATGAATTATGTCAGCAACCCTAGGAAAAGTCACCCTAAATACCTACCATATACCTATACATATATTGGTACTATTGTAATTATAATAAATGGTACTGTGCTATGAATGATAACTAACCTTTTAGGATAGTGTTGGTGGGCTTGCTGGGAATGGAAGGTGGTATCCAAGGCTGTAGGTAGTCCTACTGGGTCCCCGGAGGATGGCTGCTGGCGTCACTAGCGGGTAATGGCTGGTGCTCCTCCTCAACCTACCTCATAAATCCTTGGAAATCACACTCAGAATCACTATCTTCGTCCACAGCCATGGAAGGTCCTGCTTCTGCCTGTCCTAGCACTCTGTAATCCTTGGCAAAGGGCATGCTTCTCACACTGTTGCCAGAGCCCCGTCTCGTGACTGTGGAAAGTGATTGCTGTCGCTGACTCGGTAGAGAATAAGGAAAAGCAACTTTGTTTATAAACTGGTACACACGCCGATGAGAAGGGTTTCAAAACGATTGATATTTATTCTAAAATATTAATATGTATTCAGTGTCAGGCTAAATGTTCAATGCTGTAGTACGATACATTACTCGACCTACGATACATTCTCTGTCGAGTCGCCTGGGTTTTGGTCACACTGTTTTGCCCGTCATATCCTCGGCAGGAATCCATCCAGATGAATTCCAAATGCCCGTGGTATCGTCGGCAATTTTACCACGTTACCGTTCCGATTTACCATTGTATCCTCGGCAAACCTGGTATGAAGTGCCATGTGATAGCCTTTGGCTGCCAGGATCTTGTCTTGGTTTTTTATTATGGTCCTCACGTTGGCTTCATTCTTGTCGTAGGCCTTTGGAATGTCAACTTTCCTCTCCCTTTTCTTCTTCCTCTCGATACTTTCTAGCTTGGTGGCCTGAGGAAGGTGCCGATGCTTCTTGGGGTTCTCAGAAGGCTTCCTAGGCATCGTGAGCAGGGTAAAATGCAGTAACAAGGGCAGAAAATGCAGCAAGAAAAAAGCACCTTCCAATGCGAATTATGCGACTGAGTGGTGCTGTGGCTGGAGAAATTTAAACAAAACATCACGTGAGAGCAGAAGCGTTTTTAATTGGGCGGCATCACGATCACGTCACGATAGTGGGCGGGGAAGGCTACTTGATCAGAAGTTTTCATTGGCTATCATCATCATGGGAATGTCCAGTATGACCGTGTTGGACCGGGGGTGATCGTGCTAGAGGTGAACTCTGCGGATTTCGCCCACTTCTCGTAGCTCTGTGCGTGTTATGCTAACACACTTGTGTTGCAGTAATTAAATCGTATTAAATAATACTAACTATTTGCTCTCCGTGCTGGACGTGAATCGTGCTGGACTAATGCGTGTTGGACGCGAGGGTACTTTAGAATTTGTGCTAGAGGTAATAAAAGCTAATTAGATCGTTTGGCCTCTTTGCATTGAGACAACACGTTTTATAATCCGGCTCCGTTTTCATTAAATAAAAATATAACAGAATGGTGTAGAGTCGGCAACACACATGCAAACGGGCAATGAGTATGTGCACCCATGCCAGATGTATGATAGTACTGTAATTATGTCGATACAAGCCAATTTAGTAAATTTCAGTGTAATAATGATATGTATTGCTTTCTACATATAATAAATGTTGAGTAGAAGAAAAATAAAAATACGTGTTCAGTTTCATTGCTTTAATATTTTACATACCCACCCCCTGCTTCCAAAACAGCCTTTAGATGTGGACGCATCGATGTCACTAACTGAAGCATCCATGTGAAACATTTAACCACCCATCTAAAGCAAACAAATGAACTCGTGCACCCCTGCTACACTGTCATAAGAAAAAGTCGATGCCTATAGATTTAATACACTTCAAAATAATTTATTTGTTGTATTCTATAGCTACTAAGTGTCGAATAGTAGAGGAATAATAAACGTGCCAAGGGTAACGCAAACACGTCTTATATATTTCCCCGCCATATGGGTCACTCATGCTTATTATTCCAACTCTTGTAATGGGGTTGTGATATGGCAACACTAGATAGGGGAGAGGCAAACAGAGAGGACCCACCCATATAGGCCAGGTAAGGTTTGTTTCGCATCGAACATTCCTGGGGGTAACAATAGTTTTCCTTCTGACTGTACAGTACTTCTACTAATTTTGGCACTGTTTTCAGGTCAATCTGCCATACTTAGACATCAAAACACACATAGGAATATCAAAAGTACTTCTAAACACCAAGAAAACCATTAAAAAAAAGAAAATACTGAAAGCCAAAAATCATCCTCCCCATACACTACTGTATGTAAAGAACCCCTACAAATTTTGGCACTGTTTTCAGGTCAGTCTGCATATTTAGACATCAGAACAACATAGGATTATCCATATTAATGCTAAACACCAAGGAAACGATGCATAAGCAATAAACATCCACGAATAACCACAAGACGGTTGAAAAATCATTTACAGTACACTCACTATTATTGCACCTAATTGGTACTGCAATTCCTGCACGAAAGTCAGACTCGCGAAATTCATGCATATACTTTACATGTAATAAGTGGTAATTGGTTCCGGAGTTAGCCACCTCACTTCCCCTTAGCTACCCATTAATGATGCAATACCCCTACTATAAATTACATACAGTTAATCAGACATATAATATATTACTGAACAAAGAATTTACTAACATTGACACTTAGGCTGAACTGCTTGATGGCGCTTGAAGATGAGTTCCGAGGCAGTGGTTAGTTACCACATGCCCCCTGACTGCTCCCCGCCACTGCTGTTGAGTCCCCCACACCACCACTTTCCGATGCTTCAATATCAAAGCCCTCAAAATCCAGTGGGAACTCGTCAAGCTCCCCTTTGTCGTTAGTGTCCTCGTCCATAGCACCGTCGTCTTTCTCAGCCTTTATGTTCTCCAAAACCTGGGCTTGTTGAATACAAGAGGACAGGAATGATGATATCAGAGTCTGATGATGTGCATGAACTCTGGCATTGAAAAGGTCCCTGTAATTAGCCAGAAGTCTTTCCACCATCGGGAGGAAGGTGTCCCTGATCTCTGGCCTGCCATCACATTCCTCAATTTACTCTTTCAAACGAGCAGTGGTTGCCAGGAAGTCTGTCATTTGGTGAGATGTTGGCTTACCTGGTGGGACAGGTAAGGGTTCTTCCTGAACTTCATTGTCATTGATGTCTGTTTCCAACATCTCAATGGTCGGTTCAAAACAAGTGACTGCAGAGATGCGGGGGCTCGCGAAAATCGTAGGAAAATCTTGAGATTCCTAGGAAAAAAACATTGTCTTGCCATCGTGAAACAAAATTTCGCGAGAGTACATGTCATGAAAATAGTGAGTGTACTGTATCTGACACCAATGATAACTGTTCCCAGGCCAAAAAAAAATTCCACAGCCAGGTATGCCACTTGAAATTGGTTATATTGGTATAAATGATATACTGTCATCTTCGCTGGCATTTATACCATAAGATAAGGTAATAAAATCAGAAAACTTATGATTAAAATTACAGAAATACAGTGAAAATAGTGTTCAAGAGTGAAACTTACCTTCTTATATCTTCCCACCATCCTAGTGCATAATTTTGCCAGCACCTTCCAAGAGTTAAGCATGCAGGTAGATGCAGAATTTCATGAGCTCTGTCATGGTCACTTTGGAATTTTGATATGACCAATAGCATACAAACAAATCGCAAAAAAGGTTTAAAAACTCACTAGTCATTGCTATCAGAGCAAAGGAGGGGAGGGACTGAGGGAGTGAGGGGGGGAGCCAGGAGGGTATGGAGGAGGGACAGGAGGAGGGGAGAAGTGAGGCTGTGGGCAGGATTTTCACCCTTCTCTCATGAGATGGACGGGTACTTTTACCGTACAGTTACTCGTGGCTTGTTGTCTGTTTGCCACATGGTGGCCATTTGGAAACAAAACTCCCAGTGACCAGGCGACTTTGGACGTTCGGTAGGTTGGCAGATGGCCGCTGTCACCAAACATGTACCTGTGGCTTGTGGTCTGTATTCGATGCATGGTGGCGGTTGGGAAAGACTTAGCCTGGTGGCTGCACAGCTTTGAACATTCAGTGGGGATGCATACGGATGTTTTGGCACTGCCTGTGGGTTAGTTGTATTACTCGGGTGCTGGAGGTTCGTTGGGAGTGATTGAGCCAGTGCTCGGCTTTGACCATTCAGTACAGGGGCGGATGGACATTTTAGTGCTGGTTGTGGGTTTTGACCTACTGTATTTCCTGCTCACAGCACGAGCCCAGTGGTCATGATACCGAACGTTTTAACATGTCGGCTGATCGCCCGAAGTCCTCGGGGACATTTACATCTGGATAATAGCAAGTAAATTCAGATAATGGTTTAATAGAGCCAAGGTCCAGTATCCGGATAATGAACATGTCTGGATAAATGAGGGATTGCTGTATATGTATATCTGTAGATAGATAGATATAAATAGGTAGATACCTGTACTGTACATCTATGCCATAATATATAATTGTCATTCATTGTATACAGAAACCCAGGTTTTCTGGATTGTAATGCCAGTAATTCTAATGGTGGAATTTTTTTTTTCTCATAATAAGGTTGGAACCCAGATCACTTCAACACTACAGTCATGGGGATTGCCAGTTGGTACTGTAATGGAAATGACTGGCTGCCTTGTGGAAGTTCACAATAAAATCCAGCAGCGCCACTACACTGTCCTGACAGCCGCTGCTCGATCATACTTCCGCTTCCTCAAAATTAGTCATGGGGTAGGTGCAGGAACCTGCATTTTACTTTTGTTTTTGTTTAGAGATTTGTCAGTCTTTTTCTTTCCATATTTGTATTATAAGCCAGTATGTCCTTAGTTTTGTACTTCTTAATGTATTCTGTTCATATAATTAAAGTACAGTATGTAATGATCTTACCATACTTTTGATATTTCCACTATTCATATACCAGTAGTATTTTTACTGGTAAGAGTTTTTAACCAAGGCTAAAGTTATATGTTGCTTTCTACTGTTGTTTTGTGTAAATTACATTACATTAATGTAAAACTTTTTTTTTTCCTTAATTGTACCAAGACCAAATGCCAGCTGTACAGTAGAAACTTTCGGATATGAAAGTCAGATTTCCAAGACATTCGCTCTCCAAAATATTTTCATGGACACTGCCTAGACCCAGTTTTGTCGGATACTTTCTTCCTGGCCGTGTTGTCGTCCGTCATACTCTCCGGTGCTCAACCCATCTTAGCCATACCATCACAACCAGCTTGAATTGGGCATATTGCAGTAAAACCACAGTGTCCCAGTGTAATAAGAAAGTGAGTGTAATGGCCAGGTGTTCGGCCTGGCATGGAATCTTCCATGACCGGCCTCGCCATTCAGGACGTCCATATGTACCTCGCTCCTGCCGCCAGAGGAGTCACTGCCCCTGGTAAGAGGGAGAGAACGGCCTCACCGCTAGTAACGAGGGAGTTGCCCCAGAAAAGTGGATATGGCCTTCCTCCCCAATTGGCGATGTCACCAGCGAACCAAGGAGCCTCATAGTAAGGTCGGCTGACAATACCCCATTATTTTTTAATCCATGCAGGTTCTCAGACACCATCAACAAGTCTTCATGGGGTAAGTATTGTATAGAGGGGTCACTGAGGGTTTTGGATAAAGGGTCAGCTATTAGGGTCTGTGTTTTTGCAGATGATGTGACCAAAATGACTGTACCACCTGAGTCCCTTACCCAGCTGGGGGACTGGCCAGTAAGGTGTTGGTTGGTTTGCTCACCTTCCAGTGGCGAGTCTTTATATGGGAAAATTGGGCCTATTGCTCCTGATGTTACGGAAGAGGAACTTTTATGTAATCTTCGCTGCCTCGGCAACTGTTTCTCCCAGCTAGTGGAAGTTACTCGCTTCATGGTCCGCCCTCCTGGTTGTGAAGCCACAGTGGCAGCCAGGGTGGTACGGCTCAAATTCAGGGGCCCCCTGCCAGAACAGGTCATATTTGGCCACTTGTGTTACTCTGTAGGGACTTACAGTTTTCCCATCCTGGGATGCTATACATGCCATTGATTTGAGCATGGCACAATATCATGTAAAAACAAAGTACGATGCTCTCGTTGCAGCAGGTTCCACTCATGCAAATCCTAATCGGGTGGTCAATGCACCAATGACCCTAACTGCTTCTTCTGCGGTGGCGCACACCAAGCTGTCTCCCGCACGTGCCCAGTCTACCAGCAGGCACTTGCTATCCATGATGTTGTTAGAGCTGATCTGTCGACCCTGTTGGTTGTCAGCACCTGTTTATTTGCCCTCAGTCCATCCGGGCACACTCCTCCCAGCTCTAACCCCTCGACAACACATATAACTCCCAGTCGGATTTCCCGGCCTGTTCATGAGGGTCTAACGTGCACAACAGTGGTTAGCAACCGCTTTTCAGCATTGGAAGATCTTGCCGGAACATCTGGTGGTGAGTCTGCAATTGAACCAAGTGAAGTGGAGGAAACGATTGCTGTGTCCTCCCACCCAACCTTCCAATTTGCGGTGCTGCTCCACCCTGTCCCTTCACCCAAGTCCCGTCGACAGCGTCCCCACCCAGCTCGGACCTCTTTCCCACATGCTGCACAAGACTCAGTAGCTCCTTCCATCCAGCCTAGTCATCCAGTTGCACCCCTTCAGTGGTCACAACTCCTGCCTCAGCTTCAAACATATCACACGCTGCCTCCCGCAGTTCTCCTGAGATGGGCTCCACACCTGGTGAATCTCCTGCTCCTCCATGTCAGCCTGTACCAAGGACAGCCTCCCACACTTCCCCATATGCCAACCCTACAGGTGCCCATTCTACAGGATTCTTTGTAGACCTTCTGCTAACAGCCCTGTCCGTGTACAAAAATGGACAGTCCTTTATAGACATATGCCTCCTGCCCCAGTTTCTCTCTCTGCTATCACCCTGGTGATGGCTCATTCACCTCTACATAGATTCCTCCTCTGGAATGCCAGGTTGCTTCTTCGGAAAACTTCCGATTTCAAGCAGACAATAGCGAACCTCATTCCAGACATTATTGGTCTGTGTGAGATTTGGTTGTCTCCACATCTCCATCTGTTTCTCTGGGGTTTTACTGTATATCGGGGTGAACGTCAGGGTGTCAGAGGTGGTCTGGCTGTCGCAGTCAGGATGGACGTACCTAGCTCGGTTCTGCCACTGACCCGGCCCCACGGGGGGTGTTGGAAGTTCTCGTGGTCTGCCTGTCCCTTGTGAAGGGATGGATTACTGTGGCGGTTTGCTACAACCCGTGGAAGAACTCCAGGCCTATCAAGACCAGCTCCCTTCACCTTGCCTCCTCCATGGTGATTTTAATGCCAGACACTCTCATTGGGATTCTCTCCTGGCCCAGGGTTCTGGCAGTAGGTCGGGAACTTTCCTTTTCCAGTTTCTACTTGAGACTGATCGCTTCACCTTTGTCACCCTGTTGAGGTTACAGACCTGTATTGACCTGCACTCAGGCCTGCCTTCCACACTTGACGTGTCCTGCTTTTGGAGGCTCATTCCTCTGGACTGCCCCATATTTGGGGTCCAACCACCTTCCAGTTATTTTGGATGTCCCCGATCTCTCCCCACCCTGCTGCGCCCCACCTCGTCCACATTGGATCCTCACATGAGGGTCCTGGTCTTCCTTTATGGCAGCCCTTGATAACACTGGGGCTCTGCCTGGAGGGCCCTTAGATGACTGTGTGACGTGCTTTACGTCCTCTGTGATCGCAGCAGGTGAGGCGGCCTTCCGCAGGTCCTCAACACATCCCAGAAGCACTGTCACGGTTCCTTGGTGGATAGAGGACTGGACCACGGTTGACCGGGCTAGGAGGTCTTCTTGGAATGCCAGGTGGAGGCGTCCCTCCCCTAGTCACCGAGACATTCACCTCCATGGGGATGCAGAATGCAAGCGGACTCTCACCTGATCTTGCCGTGCTGTCTGGTCTGCATTCTGTTCAACTCTGTCATTTTCAAGCTCACCATCTCAGACCTGGTCCTGTATTCAAGCAGAAAGAGTTGCCCTACCACCCTGTCATATCCTCTGGTGAAGGAAGGTAACCTTCTGGTAGGCTTCCAAGACAAGGCTGCCTACTTGGCTGCCTTCTTTGGCTGTCGTATTTGGTTTCCTGGCTCCACTTCCAGGTTTTCAGCATTTACTCAGGGTCACTCAGGCAGGCATCTCCTCCCCCCCCCCAGCAGGCTTAGCCTCCCCTTTTACCTAGGTAGAACTGTCCTCTGCCCTGCAGATGTTACCACCAAAGAAGGCATGTGGCCCAGATTTAGTACCCGAGTTTTTTATTCATCTCCCTGTTTGCCATCAGATGTCACTTTTAGACATCTTTAACAACAGCTGGGCATCAGGGATCTTCCTATCACACCGGAAAATCTCAAACCTCCTGCCCTTCCTCAAGTCGGGAAGGGACCCCTCTTCTCCGGCTTCGTACAGGCCGATAGCATCGCTATCCAATGTCGGGAAGGTGCTTGAGAGGATGGTGTGCCGTTGGCTCTCCTGGTGGCTGGAGCATGACCACCGCCTGTCTGAGGTACAGTGTGGATTCCAACCAGGGAGGGGGACATCTGACGTCCTCCTCTAGTTTGACCTTCATGTCCACCAGGCATTCTGTCATAAGCAGATACTCCTGGTGGCCTTTGTGGATCTCCAGGGGGCTTTTGATTTTGCCTTCCATGCTGGGATATTGTACAAGTTGTGCTGTCTTGGCATCACAGGCTCTGCACTGGCCTGGGTACAAGTTTTTTGGAGGGGCATTCCTTTCTTGTTTCCCTTGGGGGTACGTACTCCATCCTCTGCAGTGCTGTCTTATTGTGGGAGGCCCAACATCACCCCCAACAGGCTGTGGATCCCTTTGCCACCTGGGCTGCAGATTGGGGGCTAAAAGTCAATGCACCCAAGAGTGCACTTATATGCTTTGGCCAACGGAGGCTCCCCTCCTTGCCGGTGCTTCAGCTTGCCGGAGAACCTCTCACCCTTCGGACCCGGCACAAGTTTCTGGGCCTCCATCTGGATACTCCCTCTCTCACCTGGGCACCCCACATTGACTATCTTCGATCATCATGCCCTAGGCCCCTGGACATCATGAAATGTGTCACAGGAGTTCGCTGGGGTGCTGATCAAAACACCCTCCTCCAACTGTATCTGGCCTTCATCCGCTGTAAGATCTCATATAGTACCACCCTTTATGGATCAGCTACCCAGACCCACCTAACCTCTAAAACGCGGGGCGTCGTGTTTGTGTCGCTCGCCGAAAAGGACATAACGGCTGATTGTCGCGTTTGCGATTCGAGTTAATTTTGAATAAATGCGGGCAAGCAGGTTCAAGCTGGTATTGTCTATCAGTACCGCCACCCTTTAGCTACTATTAGCATACTTGACCTTTGTACCACTGACCTCCGTTGTTGCCATGTATCTTTTTTTTTTTACCCATCCCCCCACCGCGGCCTGGCCACCCTCGCTGTGATATATGGCAGCGCGCTGACTGCTCAGAAATGTCAATCTGTGCTTTCCTCTCACAAGCAGTTTATGCTAATTGGAAACGCTTGTTTCCCCAGTTGTCACACTAGCTTTTTTTCGCGCGGTTTGCCCCTGTTTAGCGTCAGTTTACCGCGGGCTTTCAAGGTGACATTATGTCGAATTATAGCTCTTCCGAGTCAGTGCCTTCAAGCCCTCCGAAAAAGGGCTTTGTGACCTCTACCCCTTCTAAACCCTTACTAGGGAGTGGAAAGGGCATGAGTGAGTCTGCTATAGGCCTAGAATTACTGAAAGCCTCTATGGACTATGGTAGTGATGTTGCTGTGTTGTCAAGCCTTGCGGAATCAGACACTTTATTGAGTGCTGAGTCTGAGGTGCAGGAAGAGACAATTGCTGTGCCTAGTACCTCATCAGGCAAGGCTCCAGTGCAGAAGGGAGTGGCGTATGGCAAGGGGGCAAAGAGGAAGCGAAGTGGGGACCCCGGTTCCCAGTCATTGTTCTCCTCAGGCCGGCCATTGTCCCCAACCTCAGGTCAGGCTGCCGCCATACCGCCTCGCACCCCCGGCCCCATTCTCTCGTCATCATTGTCTGCTGTGATTTCTCCAGAGTCTTCGGAGTCTCCTTCACCACCTCGGAAGGGAAGTAGGCAGTCTGGTAGTCGTAGAGGTTTCCGTAGGCCCCGTGTTCGTGCTGGCATGAGTAGAAAAGTGTCTCCTAGTGCTAAAATTAGTGGTAAGGTTTATCGCACTAGGCAATTCACCACCCAACCTACTGCGAGTGACCTTGAACCTTCTCCCACTCTCCCCACCACCACCACAATCGCAGATGCCCGACCTAGCTCAACCACTGCCACATGGCCTGCCTCACCCACTGCCACACGGCCTGCCTCACCCTCCAACGCACCCACCCACTTCCAGCCTAGGCAGGGCACTCTGGATGCCTTCGTGTGGTCTGAGGGCTCTGATTTTGTGCCAGAGGATCTGCCCTTTGATTCCACTGGGTGTGGGATCCAGGCTGACTTCCCTGTCCCCGAGGGTGGTGAATGCTTGGACTACCTGTTAGCCTTCCTGGATGACGAAGTAATGCAGCATATTTGTACCGAGACCAACAGGTACGAAGGACAATGTGCTGCAGTTCGTGAAGGTGAAGTTGCAACGCCATCCACGTCGCGGATGGCAGCATGGGTTCCTGTGACGATCCGGGAACTATTTGTATTCATCGGCTTGATGCCTCTGATGCCACATAACTGGAAGCACAAGCTCGAGGAGTACTGGAGTGCTGACGACCTTTGCCCCACACCCATCTTCAACAAGTACATGACTTGGGATCGTTTCAGGCAACTCATGACGTACCTGCACTTCGCAAACAATGATGAGCCTTCCCAGACTGACCCCCTGTGGAAAGTGAGGGAAATCCTGAACATGATCAAGGACAAGTTTATGACGTTCCTTCGGCCCTTCAAGAAAGTAGTGATCGACGAGTCCTTGGTTTTGTTCAGGCGCCGTCTTCGGTTCGTGCAGTATATTCCTAGCAAACGCCACCGCTTTGGAATAAAGTTTCTCATGCTGTGCTACTGCAAGACGGGGTTCATCCTAGACTTCGTCATCTACACCGCCAGCAATGTGGACTTGGACAAGACTGACCCCCTTGGATTCTCTGGCTCTGTGGTGAAAGTGCTTCTGGAAAAATATTTCGGCTGGAATCATGTCCTGTATATGGACAATTATTATACAGCACCCAAACTCGCCAAGTACCTTTCAGAGCACGGCGTTGGCTCCTGTGGCACTGTCAGGAGCAATAGGGCACACTACCCTGCCTTCCCCGAGGCTGCAAGATCAAAGCGGGGAGACGTGCACCTGAAGAAATCAGAGAAGATGCTGGCGATATGGTGGCACGACAAGAGGATCGTCAATATGCTCACCACAGTACACAAGGGGGAAATGCAAGCCACAGGGAAGGTCGACAGAAGGACTGGCGATTCTGTGATGAAGCCTGATGCTGTAATTGACTACAACGTCAATTTGCGGCTGGTGGACAAGTCCGATATGATGATCGGAGAGATTGACTGCCTGAGGAGGAACTGGCGCTGGTACAGGAAGGTGTTCTTGCACTTGCTTGATATGTGTATGCTGAACGCCTTCATCCTGTATAAAATCAAGAACAGGAAGCCAGCTAACTACTCTCTCAGGCGGTTTTCAAAGACTTGTGTGTACCAGCTGCTTCAGCGTTTTGGGCAGGTACTGCCATCAGGTGCCAGGCGCCACTCACAGACACCTCCAGACCGCCTGCGGTGCCAGGACTACCTTCAGCGACACCGCCTGTAGCCACTGCCTAGCACTGCCAAGAGGGGGAAAGCACTGAGGAGGTGCTATGTTTGCAGCCACACAAACCGGCAAGAACGAACTTTTAGATGCACCTCCTTGCAGTGCAAAGAGTGTCAGATTCCCTTGTGCGCTTACCCGTGTTTCTTTGACTACCACAGCCCGAGTAGATATTGAAAATAAGGGTGGAAATATGTAAATAATACTGAGAGCGATAGTGATACTAGTGTTCAGTTTTCTTGTACGTACTGACAGTGACAGTCAGTTGAGTGTAAATTAGTGTATGTAGTTGTAAAAGCACTGACAGTGACAGTGATTTCAGTGTAAATTATTGTACATAGTAATAATATAAGTATTGAGAGTGACAGTCACTCCAGTGTAAGTAGTTGCAAGTACAGGTATATTTTTCTATTCTGTGTTATGACAGTGACAATTTGGTGTGTAGGAAATATTATTTTTATAAGTAATGACAGTGACAGTGATGAATTAGGCACTAAACTGACAGCGAGAGTGAAAGTGAGCGATAGAAATGAAGTGCAAGCGGCCGACAGGAACGAGAATAAAGTGACTGGCGTAAGGCAGAATAAAAGCGCGCTGCGGTGGTCTTTCTCATTCCCGCTTCACAATACTGGCAGTGACAGTGATTTTTATGGCCATAATAGTGACATGCGAGTCTTTGGGAAGTACTATGATGGAAAATAATGTAGTATACGTGTTTTTAGCTGTGAAAAGGGAAATGTTTGTTCAGTGACGGGAAGACCGCCACTGCGCTGCATGTCGGCCGTACGCTCCGTTGATTTTAGCCTTATTTTCAGTGCTTATTATACAAATACGGATTCTAAACTACCTGTACATTGTAGTATAAAGTGTACTGTGACAGATTGAGGCTGTGGTAGAGGGGAAACCGGGTTGCTGGAGGTGTGAAAGTGAAGATTTTGTTACCCAACTTTGCAAGTCTCCACAAGTCCTTGGGTAGTCCACAAAGGCTCAACACCTGTCTCTGGAGAAAGCTGAATGTAAGTACTATCTGCCGTAAGAATTATAATGTTCTGGGGTTAATCTCTGATTTTTGGCAAATATTTTCCTACAGGTACTCAGACCGCAATACAACCCCGCCACACGGGGGGGGTGTTGGGTGTCGATGGCCGCGCTTTAGGGGCTAAAGAAGTTGGATGTTGTCCAGAACACGGCACTTCCCATTGCCCTAGGTGCCTTCAAGTTCACCCCAATTGTATCACTTCATGCGGAGTCTGGGGTGATGCCCCTCTCCATCTACCGCATGGAACTGGACTGTCGGCTGCTCCACCGCATTTCGGCCTTTCCATCCAGCCATCCGGTCTCCTCCCTCTACTGCCTCTCCACAGTCCTTCATCAGCCCTCAACTTGGTCGCGAGTGAGGTTACCATACATTACCCTCAGCATCCAGGCCTGCCACACCCTGTCTCTCAATCTGCCCAGGCCTACCCCAGTGGCCCCTCTCACCAGTGGCCCCTTGGATGGATTTGTCCCCATATGTCTCCCCCTGTTTCCCAGTACTGTTCTTGAATTCGACAGATGCAGTCTTGGCACAGCAGCTCTTTCATAGCATGGACCCCTTTGTTTGTGAGGACTCCATTATAATTAACACGGATGGGTCTCACTCCCCTCCATCTTCCTATGCCTCAACAGCTTAATTTGAATACCTTTCCATATGCCAAACTTGGTCATTCAGCAGGCGGTATGATGTCCTAACCACTGAACTCATAGCCATCCTCCAGGCCCTTGAGTTTGTCTGGACTTTCCTCCAGCCTCAACCGGTAGTTTTATACACAGACTTGCAGTCCTCACTTACCCTCTTCCTCTCAGATTGTCCAGGGACTCATGTCAGGACTGTCCATGCTATCATGGAACATCTTGTTACTCCTCCCTGGCACCTCTGCCTTCAGTGGATTCTCTTGCATGTGGGCATCCATGGCAATGAAATTGCAGATGCAGCAGCAAAGCGAGCACTGACCCCCAGTACACTGGTCCATGTGACACCAGATAATGCCACATTCCCTAAACTTGCACGCAGCGCCTGCATATCATACAGGAATGCAAACTTTGCGACCTTCCTACCTGCCTCCCACCTGGGACGTTTACGCTCCGACTTCTCTGAACACCCTTGGGCACGCCATCCCTGTAGAGATGTTGATGTAGCCATCACTAGGTTATGGTTGGGCCACACAGGCCTTGCAAGTCACCTGTACCGTTTGGGTTTGGTAGAGCACCCTTGGTGCCAATGGTGTCCTCAGGTTGAAGAAACCATAGAATACTTCATGTTAAGGTGTCCTAGGTTCCACTCTCTTCGCACACTTTTGTTGGATTGCTTGGCATCTCTGGATGTTTTCAGCTTGTCCCTCCAAACCCTCCTGGGAGGAGGTATCAGGGACCCTCGGTTACGAGAACAGGTCATGTGGTGCACGTCTGACTTTATCCAAAACTCTAGGCAACTCTCCCACATATAATGTGAGGCCCTATGCAATTTGCATTTGTTTTGGCCATGACCTTTAAACCCACAAGAAGAAGCAGAAAATATTTTCATCATTCAGGAAAGGAGGGGGCTTTAATACCACTTGTCCTCACACAAGTAGTGCATATTGTATGACAAAGTTTACCTTGAAAACATGTTTAAGAGTAGATGCACAAGCAGTAATAAATGTCGCAAAATCAAACTTTCTTCACATCCAAGCATCTAAATTATTAGACAGTTGTAGCAACAATAGAATATTCTGGTCAGCTCTCAGTTCTTTCAATGATAACTTTAGCAAGTCATCATCTATTCCTCCACTAAATCCTTCAAATAATTATTTTACAAACAACTGGCATGGGAAAGTGAGTATCCTTGCCAGTACATTTGCCACAAAATCTTCCTTACAGGAAGTCAACCAGGACATCCCTGTATTAGAACTTGACTTTCCTGGAATTGCTTCACTTAAAATACAGACTAGATACATGAAATCCATCCTAGACAACTCACTGACCAACAAAGCTCCAGGCCCAGATGGAATTCCTCCAATTGTTTTTAAAAAGTGCTCCCTAGAACTTGCCTCTTTTCTAGCTGAATTATTCAGACTATGCATATGTACTTCTTCATTCCCTAATTCTTGGAACGAAGCATGTACTTCTTCATTCCCTAATTCTTGGAACGAAGTCAATATCCACCCAATTCTGAAGAAAGGAAGTTCCACCGACCCCTCTGATTACAGACCAATAGCTATCACATCTTCTCTTGGTAAAGTATTTGATATTATAATTAATCAGCACAAAGTTAAATATCTTGAGTCCAACAACTTAATTAGTGATAGACAGTATGGTGTTCGGCACACCCCCGGTTCCGTAGAAAGGAAGTTCCACTGACCCCTCTGATTACAGACCAATAGCTGTCACATCTTTTCTTGGTAAAGTATTTGAGATTGTAATTAATCAGCACATAGTTAAACATCTTGTGTCCAACAACTTCATTAGTGATAGACAGTATGGTGTTCAACACAGAAGATCCACCATTGATATACTGAATCTCCTGACTCATACCATCCATCAGTCAATTGACCAACATGGAGAAATTCATGCATTAGTTCTTGATATTTCTAAAGCTTTTGACAGAGTATGGCACCGTTCCCCACTATCCAAACTGCCTTGCTATGGACTAAAGTCTTTTGTTCCTCCGATTTCCTCATATCTCAGCGACAGAAAAATAAGAGTGAAAATAGATGATGTATATTCCAATTTCCACTCAGCTAATGCCGGCTTGCCACAGGGATCAGTTCTGACACCAACCCTGTTCCTGATTCATATTAACGATCTCTTATCTGTCGCCCAAAATCCCATCCGTTTATATACAGATGACTCAATACTTCACAGTTCATTCACACTTAAACACCCATTCTTAAAGTTTAATATCTCCGACTCACAACTCAATACAACCATCTCCATAGTGATAGACAAAGATCAGTGATTTATTAAAGATCAGTGAATGGGGGCAAAATACCCTAGTCCCATTTAATACCAGTACAGGCGGGTTCCAATCTAACGAGCTCACTGGGAGGAAGGATTTTGTTCATTTGCCGAATTCTCGTTAAACGATGTGGAGAACTTATGGGAAAAATAGGGTTAGGGAGCAAGGCCTCCAAGCAACCTCCCCCCAAACCACTAAAACTGGCTTCCTGATCATTTTAAGCTGGAATAAGGGGTTAATACAAGAGAGTAATACACCTGAAGTAAAAAACAGCATTAACTTAAGCAGAATAACATAAATTATAGGTAAAATGGAGATGGGGTGAACAACCAGCCAAGTAACCTCCACCGACAACCATCACCTGTGACAGACAATTTTAAGTAGGAATACAGGGTTATTACACTTGAAAAACAAATACCCTCATCTTGATTCTCATAAGTTGGGATTTTGGGGGGTTTTATCTGCTCGTTAAACAGGCGGTGGAGTAAATTCCAAGACCTTATATTAACGAATTCTCTTAAACGAATGCTCGTTAACCAGGGTTTGCCTGTAAAACCAAATACATGTAAATATATACAATTTACTAAGCCAAATGGCCACCCCTTACGGGATTATGGCATCTGGCAATAGATAGATAGATAGATAGACTAATAGACAAATATTGGCAGAGTCATATAATACCTTCAGTACTGCTAATATTCCTATCTGAAAAAGTATTGAAATTCTTGGTGTTTCACTTAACTGTGCCCTCAGCTGCACCTCTCATATCAGATCACTTGCTAAAACCGCCGCAAAGAAACTTCGATTATTGTTCAGAGTCCGTAACTTCTTCATTGACGAGCAGTTAGCTATAATCTGTAAGAGTCTTGTGTGCTCTCAGCTGGAACATTACTTACTCTTGTGCAATGGATGTGAAGAGGTTGCACTGACACAGCTAGACAAAGTTCAGAACAAAGCTGTTAGAATTATTAACCCCTTCCCGCAAGATGATGCAATGCGAGTCATAATCCTTGTAATCTGAAGAGTAACCAATGATGCAACATGACACAACTTCCCTATAAATGGTCGTAGAAACTTTTCCTGTGGATGGATTTGCCTCAGATTTGGTTGAGTCAAAACTGAGGGTAGCCACATTTAGGGGAAATATATGGCAACACCTGAGAGCTTATCAGAGGGGCAATTGGCTTATATTTAGCTCAGTATCCTCCCAGCAGTCAGGTTTGAACAGTGCGTGAGTGCGCGGCTGGTCATTTAAACCCGCGTTTCTTACTACCGCACCATCCATACCTTACGTGTGTATAGTGATATTATGTTATATGTAGTGCAGTGTGCTTGTGAAGAACATTTATAAGTGTTTCTTATACATTTTCAGAGAAGGCCGGATTTGAAAATTCGTAACTGATTTTTACCGTTCCCCTGCAGTTTAAACTACTGGAAAAATGCCTCGCAAAAGAACATATGAAATACAGTACTTGTTCAGTGGCAGTGAGAGTGAGGAAAGTAATAAAAGTGAAACAGACAGTGAATATGTTGAGGAGGAGAGAGTGGGGAGCAGGAGAGCGGGGAGGAAATCTGACCTGAGGGGTGATAACGGCAAACCCAGGGTCAAGGCTGCAGCGATAAGCACAACAGAGAGTAGTACTAGCACCATCACTACCACCACTCCATTCACCACTGATGCCACTGGTGTAATTACTACTACTCCTGTTACTGCCATCACTCTGACAGCATTTGTCACCTCTGCCATCACTTTGCAAACAACCACCATCTCTGCCATCAATCCTATCACCCCCAACACCACTGCCATCACTGCCACCAGTCCAGCCACCATTGAAACCACCCCGACCCTTGAGTCTGAGCCACATTATCACCCATCCCTCCCCTCGCCGCCGCCGCCGCAAACACTGAACTCTTTCCCCCCAGACTCACCTTACACTCTCACCTCACTTCAACCTGCCCGCATCTCACCACCCATCCAAGATATTTCCATATCATCTTCCGCAGCTGAATCTGGAAAGTCACTATCCCCTTCAGACTTCATTTCCCTGAATATAAGCAAGCATCATCATCAGCAGCAGCACCACCACCACCACAACCATCTCCTCCACAACCATCTCCTCCACAACCATCTTCACAACCATCACCACCACCACCACAACCATCTCCTCCACAACCATCTTCACCACAACCACCACCACCACCACCACAACCATCTCCTCCACAACCATCTTCACCACAACCATCACCACCACCACCACAACCATCTTCACCACAACCATCTTCATCACAACCATCACCACAACCATCTCCATCACCACGATCACCTGAACCTTCATCCACCCAGCTATCATCATCACCATCTCCCTCCCCACCACAAAGACGAGGGCGGCATGGGCCTAGACGAGATAGTGGTGGGCGGCCGAGAGGTAGTCGTCTGTCTCGGGGTTGTGTGTGCCACACACGTACACAGCCAAGCATTTCCCTAGGTGGTGACCATCAGGAGGAAGCATGAAGTTCTGGGTCATTTACATGCAATGCTGGCCCCTTCACTGAAACCCCAGGTTTGAGAGTGGCAGCACCAGCAGTGCCACTCCAATACTTTCAACTTTTTTTTTTTTTTACCAAGGAGTTGCTCGCCTACCTGACGGTCGAAACAAATATGCCACATTTCTGGGGACTGCACTAGATGTTCGGTACCTCTGCAACGAAGAGGAAGTGGCTCGATTCCTTGGATTATACTTTCTTATGGGGATTTGTGAACTGCCAACCATAAGACACTATTGGCGTTCATCAGAGTTTCACGAATACCCCATATTCCGGCAAGCCATGAGTGAAAAATGCTTCAGGGCCATCCTGAAGCACCATCATGCTTTCAGTAGTCTCGCCATACCCAAGGGCAGTCAGGACCGGCTGATTCGCACAGTGATGGAGTACCTCCTTCAGAGGTTCAGGGAGGTTTACATCCTGGACGAACATCTCTGGGGCAGAAAGGGCGGCTCTCCTTCCTTGTATATAACCCCATGGAGCCCAAAAAGTATGCCATAAAACTATACATCTTGGCTGAGGCAAGGAGTGGCAACATTTGGAATTTGAAAGTATACATGGGGGAGAAAAAGTCCCTAGAGAACACAGTGTGGGGCCTCGTTGAACCTTTGAAGGGCAAAGGATACAAGTTGTATATAGACAATTATTACAACTCTGTATAACCGCGCGAACCCCTCTTCGCAGAGGGCGTGTATGTGTGTGGAACAGTACAACTGGCAAGGGGAACATCGAGGGAGCTGCAGGACATCTGTAGTGCTAAATGCCTTCCTGATGATGGAGTGGAAGCTAGACGCAAGGGCAATGTAATGGTGTTGCTGTGAAAGGACAAACTTATCATAAGTATGGTGTCCACTTTCCACAGCGACACCACCGTCCCTAAGCAGGTGCATGGGAAGGTCAAGGGTCCAGACGGGAGATTCTACCATGTTCTGAAAACAGTGAACAAGCCCATCATGCTGGAGGACTATAATAGATACATGGGCGGGGTGGATCATTTTGATCAGATGATCCAATTCTACCCCGCCCAAAGGAGGATGGTCAAGTGGACCAAGAAAATGACCTTTTATTTCATCCACTTGGCCCTATTCAATCCCTTCACCCTGTACAAGAACAACACCAACAGGCCTATGACTCTCCTGGAATTCCAGGAGCACATATGCCACAAACTCCTGACCTTGCAGGAGGAGGAGTGGTCAGCATTGGGTCATGCCCTTCACCATGCCCCTGACCTTCCCTTGCGACGACGACTACCTGTACCTGCAGCAACCACTACATCAACTGCAGCCTCTGCTGTATCTGCAACAATTGCTCCACCTTCTGCAGCAATCGCTCCACCTCCTGCAATAGCTGGCCCGTCAGGAGTGACTTCGCCAGTTACTGCCACGACTGCTCCACCTCCTGCAGTAGCTGGCTCGTCAGGAGTAACTCTGCCAGTTACTGCCACGACTGCTGCACCTCTCGCAGTAGCTGGCCCGTCAGGAGTTATTTGGCCAGCTTCTGCCACTGCACCTCTAGCAGGAGTATGGAGGCGAGGAGATGGAGGAGCACCGCCGTCCAAGCGCTGTCAATATATCGATGATAGGACACGCTTGGACTTAACTCTGCACCACACCCTGGAGAGAATCCCCGACAGGAAAAGGCTGTGATGTGTGTTGTGCTACTTCAACAAGAGGAGGAAGGACACCAGCTATATATGTCTTGTTTGCGATGTGCCACTCTGCACAGGACTGTGCTTTCTTCAGTATCATATTGATGAAAGCATACAGCAGTAAATCTCACACACACACACACACACACACACACACACACACACACACACACACACACACACACTAGAAGAGAGTACTAATAAAACAGAGAAGGTGAGCAGTGTACTGGAAGAGCACAAGGCAAAGTGGGCACACGTAGAAGAAGAACAGAAAGAAGTGGTCAGCTTAAGAGAAATCATCCAGGAAGAAAGAGAAATGAACAAGGTAAAATTGGAAGAAAATGTGGTGAAAATACTGAAGAAAAAAGAGAAAACAGTGAGAGAAACTGTAGAAAGGAACAGATGCGTGGTAATATTTGGAAACAGGGAGGAGGAAGAGAAGGTTAGATCCGTGAGACTCGAGAAAGACACGAACCTGGTAAGAGGAATATTAGGTAAGATTGATCCCGAAGGAGACAAGTTTGTAAAAGAAATTGAAGAAGTAAGGAGAATAGGGCCTTATAAGAAAGGGGAAACAAGACCAATGAGAGTCAAGGTGTCAGCAGAAAGTGCAGTAGATGATATACTTAAAGTGACCTGGAAATTAAGCAAAGAGGCAGGGATGGAAAATATTATAATAAGAAAAGATCTGAATGAAGAAGAGAGAGAAGTTTTAAAATCATTGAAGGAAGAAGTAAGGGAAAAAAATGATAGGAGGACAGAGGAAGAAGGTAATACTTTTTTTTGGAGAGTAATGGATATGAAAGTAAGGAAGTGGTATTTAAAGAAATAGAAGTGAAGGAAACTAAAAGGGATGGCTGTGAAAGATCAAAAGTTGAGGAAGTGGTACTGATGGAGAGTAGGAGAGAAGAGGGTATAAAAAACATCAAAAATAATTTGAAGGTGATATATACTAATGTTGATGGTTTAATATCGACAAGGCTCGAAATTAACGATTTCTTGAGAGAACATGAACCTGATGTCATGTGCTTTGTGGAGACCAAATTAAGAGAAGATATTGATGTTCATTTGGAAGATGGTAAATACAAACTGTGGAGAAAAGACAGAAAAGAAAAAACGGGAGGAGGAGTGATGATAGCAGTGAAGAACAACATAAATGTAGATGCCGTGGAAATGGGAGAAGGCAGGGCTGAAGTGATATCTATGAAATTAGAAACTGGAGAGAATGTTAAGAGAGATATGGCGGTAGTGTATGTTCCCCCTAAGACGAGAGCATGGAAGGATGATGAATACCATGAGATGTTGTCAGATATGGCTAGCTATCATCCTTGAGCATGCTTGGGGTTTCATTCATTTGGGACTTATCTTGGAAAGATCATATTGCATCTCTTGTAAAATCTGCTTCCAAGAGATTAGGTGTGCTAAGCCGACTCTGTGCTTTCTTTACCCCTGCACAGTTGTTGACTTTATACACGGGTTTTATTTGCCTCTGTTTAGAGTACAACTCTTATGTGTGAGGAGGCTCCCCACATACAGTTCTTCTCAGTAGGGTAGAGTCAAAGGCTTTTTCGTCTCATCAACTCTCTTCCTCTCACTGGTTCCCTTCAACCTCTGTCTCTTTGCTGCACTGTTGCCTCTTTATCTTTTTTCTATCACTACTTCAATGGTCACTGCTCCTCTGAACTGTCTGCTTGCATTCCTTCACCACTACGATGGGTGTGTAGCACCCGTTTAGCAACAAACTCTCATCCCTTTTCTGTCCAACTCTCTAATGCAAGAGTTAACCATTACTCCCAGTCCTTCATTTATGCAACAGGTCAACTCTGGAACTGTCTCCCTCTGTCTGTATTTCCTAATTCCTATGATCTCCAGTCTTTCAAAGACAGTGTGTCCAGGCATCTCAAAATGAATGAATCTTGAATTTGGCTCTCTTTTGTTTTTGTTTTCCTTAAAAAGGAACTGTTTTGTGAGCTCAGGCTTTGGTTCCTTCTTCGTCGCATTAAAAAAGAAAATAATACAGTAACCCCTCCAATATCCGGATTAATAGAGCCATAGGCAGGTCCGGATAGTGGTCCTGTCCGGATATTGGGCCCCAGCTTATGGACTTGTACTTATGGACCCTAACTCTGAAAAAACCTATACAACTCCCTCTGGACATGCATTGCACCTATTTAAGACCCAAATCACACCAATAAGGGACATAAAAGACTGAAATAAATGCAAAAGAACCATAAAATGAGGTTTTAGAGGTGAGTTTATACAATATTAAACATTCTGGGTACTTACAAGTCCCTTGCTCTTGGACTGGTTTGAACCGCCAGTTTGCAGTCCACAGTTAATCCTCTGCACTCTAAATTCTAATTTCTTAACACTGCACAACACTGTAAATTCCCGTGCGTTCTAGTGGCAAGGTAGTGCAGTTTATTCACTGTTTATTCACAAAAAACAAGCACCTGTGGCTTGCATTGTTATGAGTATCTGCTCTCCATCAGAGTTAAGCTGTGACTGTTGATGTTGGTGGGGTAACAGAGTTGCCAGATCGCAACAGCCACATTACCAATCTCCTCAACTTTCATTGTCAAATATAACTTTTCATTACCAAATTCGTAAAGCTAGCATATATTCTTCACTAATTATATATACAAGTGGAAATACATGTAATCACTCTCCTTATAACTAACACCATGTTGATTATTTTCACACTATGTAGGGTAGCAGATTAATCAGAGAGAGCAAACAATCCATCTCCATCCTGTGTATCCTCATACATGTGAAAAATCCATTTGGTAATGCATTATTCTAATGCATTACCAAACGAATTTTTCATTACCAAATTGGCCCACACTTGGTAATGAAAAATACCAAATGGCAACCTGACAGGGGAGGGGGGAGGGGGAGGAAGGAAGGGGTGAAGGGACCATGGTGTAACAGCTGTTTGGCGCCAGGCGGGAATTTCAAATTATGGGAGGGAAAAGTCAGATTTTTTTTTAATTTTTTTGCGGTTTTTGGCCCATTTTGGGAATATTGGATCCCAGGAGGATTATGTCCGGTTAGTGGGGATGTTCGGATATTGGGCGTTCGGATATTAGAGGGATTACTGTACTTATTTTTCAAACCCTGAAATCCTAACTCTACCTCAGAGGTTCTCCTTTTGCACAACTGTGGGCATATTATTTACCTGTCATAGAAAGTTAGGACAACAACTTTCATGATTAGAAATGGATGCTAAACTTGCATTGCACTCCTCTATACAAAATTCATCCATCGAGCTTGATACCCTGTCACTTCCCTAACCTCGTCAACCTTCATATCTCACTGTCTCGCAGTGGCGTAGTCCACATCACATCACACCTCCCCTCAGGTTTGTCAGTAGGTAGCAGAGGCAAAGATTTTTGGTGGCTGCTTGCCCTTGCTGGCATCAACCCCTGTGATGTAGTGGGGTATTTTGCTTGATTTAAAGTGGTGCAAAGGGGGATGTTCCAGATATCCTGATGACAAATGAAACAGGAGTTCCTACACTTCCTTTCACCAGCGTTCCAAATCCCCTCGGGAGTACCACCCTGATCGGCTGGTGCTACAGCCTACTGTTATTTATTTTATTTTTTTTAATTTTAATTTCTTCCTCATTTTTTTGTCATAATTAGAATTACCTGTAATTTTCTCTTCTCTACTTCTCAGATGAAAATGTATGAATTAAAACATTGCCGTGGCCTCTCTTATTACTGTAAACAAGCACTGAAAATTTCATACCATAGTCCATAATACAGTACAGGCTACCATGTCCAGTGTGGCTTGTGATTGTTTGGTGATGTCATGGCATACTGTCAGTGGAACAACCCTGTAAGGACAGTTGCTTATATGCTGTTAACAGGTCTGCTTTGTCAGACAGACTGGAGCTGAGCAGTGAGACTAATGACTATAACAATATATTCCAAAATCTTCCAGAGTCTGTAATGACTTTGAACCCAAACATTTCAGATTTGAAAATTTGTACTACACTACAATAAATTAACTGCCAGTATACACAACAGTAATCTTGTTTCTTACATTGTGATGTGATTAATGCAATAAATTGTGTATTCATTTCAGTCATCAGTAAGTCAAGTGGATCAGTGCACTGTGGCAACACTGAGACTGCTGCGACTGATGGTGAAACATGCTGCTGAGCTGCGTGTTGTTCTTGAAAAGGGATTGGCTGAGACTCCCACCCATCCATGGAAGACAATCATTCCACAGGTTGCATGTTATGTTTTGCTGTTGCTTTCTTTCAATGTAATATTGTACAGTACATTGGCTTCTATGTACCCTGTCACCAAAAAAATTTTCAAACGTCTAGGTACAGTGGATGTGGGAATAAACAGGGTAGGGCTTGTCATCATGCAATGATTTCTAAAGCTAACTGTGAGTGTTATAATCATGTTATTACATAGTAGTGTAACCCCTTCTCCCCCTCCAGTCAGATCCTTACTGCCTCCCCCTCACTCATGTCCCCACATTTGAAATTTTGATTTATTTACTGTGAGCACATTGTATAGCAGTGCACTCTACAGATTAGGGCTTGACACCATTTGGCCTTCCACTTGTAAATTTCTGGCCACACCACTGCGTACCTTTTTGCATAGTACCAAAAATGTTTGACAAATTTTGGTAAGAATGTACAGTTGTGGCCAGATGTGGTGGTCCATCTTCCTCATGCCAGCCTGTGAATATGGCAGCGCTGCAGCCGTGGCCACCACAGTTGTTTGCGATACATTTATCTCTGTTATAATCCCTAAGCTCAAGATCTACTTTAATATGAATGAATTGAGTATTATCAACATAGAGGGTTTGACTCTGTTAAGATGATTACATATGAAAAGAGAATTATTTCACATATGTCACAAACAGATAATGAACAGATATAATAGCGTAGCTTTAGCTCAGCGTCACAATTTTCACTAGATCTGAACCCTTCAGACATGATAAGTGAATTGGATTGAAAGATTCATTTGTTACTGCTTGTGAGAGAGATTGAGTGTTGGATTGCTACTGAATATTGAAGAAATAAAAAGAGTAAGGGTAATGCAGAGGATAATGGCATTGTATTGCCCAATCTTTGATATCTCTCTCTCTGTTACATGCACGCAAGCATTAACTTGCATGCACATGCACATACGCACACACACACACCGAGGCACCGAGGAGAGCAGACGCACGTCACCACCGCTCTATACCTGGCCAACTTGGCCAGTGGCATTACCTAAATTAGTATCTTTATATGAGTCAAGCTCTGTACAAGGTTAGACTTAATGGTGTTCTAATATAAAAAAGAAGAAGTTTTAAGTAAGACTTGGTCAAACAGAAAAGAGAACAAAGCAGCGCAAGAATGCGCACATTCAGCTGATTGTTGTTTAGTCTACAACTGCCCCAGGGAATGTAAGTACTATATGCGCTTTTAGTACTGCAAAATGACCACATACTTTAGTAAAGCAAATTTGGAAAAGAAAAGGGATAAAGGTAGAAAGCAGGATGATGATTACCAAGAATTGGTTGAAATGGAGACTCACAATAAACTGGTGGAGCGAGTACACAGACTAAAGATGGCTTTCCAGAATGAGATTGATGAAATTAAGAAACAGATGCACTTGCAAAAGGAAGAAATAGAAAAATTAGGAAAGGAAGTCAACAAAAAAGACACAACCATAGATGAGCTAACAGTTGAAGTGGGTACACTTAGGAGGAAAATTAGTGAAATGGCAAGTACAGTAGTCAACCACAAGAGTATTATGGAAAAGTTCAAAAATGATACAGAGACAATTAGGCAAGTAAGCAGTCTGATAGACCAGAGCAGTGATATTGAGGAGAAGATAACACAGGTGAATGAAGCTGTGCAAAGCTACAAAAATGATGTGGAAACCACTTATGCTGAAATGGTGAAAGTAAAGAAAGACTTGGAAACAAGGGTGGAAGAAAAAAAGCATTAAAAAGGAAGTGAAAAGAATAATCCAAAACAATCCTGAGTTAGTCAGAGATTCAGTAGATATCAACAAATTTATGGTAATCACTGGTATAGAAGAGGAAGAAGTAAAAAACAAGAACTCAAGAGACAAAAAGGAGATGGCAAATGTAATGGGGATATTGAAAGAAGTATCAGAGGAAATCTGTAATAAAGACATAGAGGAACACAAAAGGTTAGGGAAATACGAGAAAAGCAAGTCAGGACCTCTAAAGGTAACCTTCCAGAGTGTAAACACCGTGGAGGAGATACTAAAAAATGCAAAGAATCTTATGGAAAAAGAGGAGTTCAAAAATGTATGGATAAAAAGATGCCTAACACAAGAGGAACTGGAATTACTGAAAGAGAAGAGGGAGGAAGCAAAAACAAAAAATGAGGGAAGATCAGAGAAGGAGAAGAATACATTTTTTTACAAAGTAATTGGGTTGGAGGTATGAAAGTGGTACATAAACAGGAGGGAATAAAAAGGAGGAAGGTAGTAGAACCAAATCATGACAAGTATATGAACAAGATGAGTAAGTTGATGTACTCAAATGTGGATGGAATGGTATCTAAATTATTTGAGATGAATGATTGTCAGAGAAAATGAACCACATATAATATGCCTAACTGAAACAAAATTAACACCAAGGATATCAAATGACATCCTGAACTTAGAGGAATATAATATATGGAGAAGAGATAGGAACTTAAAAAAAGGAGG
Source organism: Coenobita brevimanus (assembly GCF_032717465.1). NCBI lineage: Eukaryota > Metazoa > Arthropoda > Malacostraca > Decapoda > Coenobitidae > Coenobita > Coenobita brevimanus. Next base: position 38,043,188 of record NC_137053.1, on the reverse strand, counting down.
AGGAATTGTAATATTAACTAAGAAAAATCGAAAAGTCAAAGAAACAGACCTATAATATTATATACCCTCGCAAGTAGAACTGATTGCAGTAGAGATCAATACATTTGAAGGGAAAGTAATTGTAGCCAATTTGTACATGCCACCTAGATCAAACACATGGGAAAGAGACGAATATGAGGACCTGGCGGAGAGTACAATTCAGAGTTTAAGAGCATTACTACATAAAATGGAAGAGAAATCGGAAAGAATTATACTAACTGGAGATTTTAATACAAATATAAATTGGAATACACTAGATATAATAAACCAAGAAAGCTGTTGGGACCAAAAGCTCTTGGATCTCATGCAGATAGTTTTTCCTAACGCAACATGTAAGGGAAAGCACCAGAAACAGAGGACTCAATGTGCCCTCAATGTTAGATCTCATATTTACTAGGCAAGAAAACGATATTGAAAATTTAATATATCACCCTCCATTCGGCAAAAGCGACCATGCAGTACTAAATTGCAACTTCAGGATTGCATATGACATAGTTAACAGCAATGAAAGTTACAAATAGAGCCTAAACTATAAAAAGGGAAAGTATCATGACCTAAAGAAATACATCTTAGAAATTGCTTGGGAAAGGGAGCTTAGAGGACAAGATTTAAATGCTATATATGAAAAATTCTGTGAACTTTATGAAATAGGAGCTCAGAAGTACATCCCACAGCACAAAGAAGTAGAAAAGATAATAAAGAAATGGTTCAATACAGAATGTAAAAAATCAAAAGAAAAAAGAGATTTGTTGTGGAATAGATACAGAAGACACAATAGTGAAAGGGCATATAATAATTACAAATAGGCAAGACGCGATTATACAAGAATAAGGAGGGAAGCCCAAAAACAGTTTGAGGAGGATGTCATAAATAAAAGTATTGATCAACCAAAGCTATTTTACAGCTACATCAGAAGCAAAACCAAAGTAAAAAATAAGATTCACAGTTTAAATGTGTGTTCTCTGGAAGAGGGGAAAGTGCCTTAAGAATGAAGAGGGCAAATGTGGTACCAGTTCATAAGGGAGGAAACAGGGAAGAACCCCTGAATTATAGACCAGTGTCTCTAATGAGCATGGTCGCAAAATTGTGCAAGAGAATCCTGAAAAATAAATGGATAAAATATCTGGAAGAGATGAATATTTTGGTTGAAAGTCAGTTTGGATTAAGATGTGAAGGGGCATTTGTTTCCAACTTGCTGAGCTTTTACTCAAGAGCAATTGACATGCTGCAGGAGGGAGATGGTTGGGTGGTTTGTGTGTATTTAGATTTGGAGAAGGCCTTCAACAAGGTACCCCATAAGAGACTAATGTGGAAACTAGAGCGTATAGGAGGACTGAAGGGGAACCTCCTGGAATGGATGAGAGACTTTTTGAGAGACGGACAAATGAGGTCAGTAATAAAGGATAGGATGTCTGGCTGGAGGGAAGTAACAAGTGTAGTCCCACAGGGCTCGGTGTTGGCGCCAGTAATGTTCCTGATTTATGTAAATGATATGTTAGATGGAGTGAACAGTTATGCAAGTCTGTTTGCTGATGATGTAAAGATCTTGAGGAAGGTAGAGGTTGAGGAGGTTGTAAAATGCTGTGGGAGGATCTGGAAAGGATACACGATTAGAGCTGGATGTGGGAAATGAAATTCAATGCAATGAAGTGTAAAATATTGGAAATGGGTAAAAGTACCAAGAGGCCATCATTGAATTATTTGATGGGTAATGAACCAATCACATAAGCGAAAGAAGAGAAAGATTTGGGAGTGCTAGTCCAGGATAGTTTGTCACCTGAAAAACATCTCAACAAGATAGTTAGATGTATGAACTGTTAACTAATGTAAGAGTAGCATTTCACTATATGGATGAGGAGATGATGAAAAAATTGATAGTAGTCATGATCTGCCCCAGATTAGAATATGCAACATTAATGTGGTCCCCACACAAAAGAAAGATATAAACAAGATTGAGAGAATACAAAGAACAGCAACCAAAATGGTCCCCAGTCTGGCAGATCTGTCATACAGAGAGAGACTGGTTTGCCTTCCTTAGAGGAAAGGAGAAAGAGGGGCAACATGATTGCAGTGTTCAGGACGATGATGGGAGTAGATAAAATTGACAGAGAAGATCTGTTTGTATGGGATAATAGAGTAACAAGAGGACATGGAATGAAATTGAAGAAGCCAACTGCTTGAAGGATATCAAGAAATATAGTTTTCCTTATAGATGTATAGACCTGTGGAATAGCCCGGACAAAGAGATCGTCCAGGCTAAAAACGTAAACTAGTTTAAAGCTAAATTTGACATACTGAGAAACAGACTTGGGACCCCTTGAACGTACCTCATTTCCTGTATATCACAATTAGGTAAATACAATTAGGTAAACACACACACACACACACACACACACACACAGTTTGAGGAGGATATAATAAATAAAAGTAGTGATCAACCAAAGCTGTTTTACAGCTATATCAGAAGCAAAACTAAAGTAAAAGATATAATACAATCCATTACGGACGAGGGAATCACTTATACACAAGAGAAAGATATTTGTGAAGCACTAAATAAGAATTTCCAATTAGTTTTTACAGAAGAAAAAAATTTTGAGAGGGATTATGTGGAACACGCATGTCCACACATACTACCAGATATACAAATAGCAGAAAAAGTAATACAGGAGGAGTTAAGTAGATTAGACACAGGAAAAGCAAGTGGTCCTGATGAAATTTCATGTTGGGTATTACGAGAATGTGCAAAGGAGTTAAGTAAACCATTATTTTTAATTTTCAAGAAATCCTTGAGTCAAGGTAAACTACCAGATATTTGGAAAAAAGCAAATATTGTCCCCTTATTCAAGAAAGGAAATAGACAAGATCCACTCAACTACCGACCAGTATCACTGACCAGTGTTGTAAGCAAGGTATTAGAAAAACTTATAAGAAAAGCTTGGGTAAATCATCTAGAAGAACACAGTATGATAACAGAAAGACAGTTTGGTTTCAGAAAAGGAAAATCATGTGTTACTAATCTGTTAAGCTACTATGACAGAGTAACAAACACAATACAGGAAAGGGAAGGATGGGTGGACAGTATCTATTTAAATTTCAAGAAAGCTTTTGACACAGTACCACACCAAAGACTTTTATGGAAACTGTACCATCAAGGAGGAATTCGAGGCAAACTGTTTTGTTGGATGCAAGACTTTCTCATAAAAAGCGAAATGAGGACAGTACTAAGAGGAAACTACTCATCATGGAAAGAAGTGACTAGTGGAGTGCCACAGGGTTCAGTGCTGGCACCAATCATGTTTTTAGTGTATATAAATGATATAAACAGTAACACTGGAAATGAGAGCTATCTGAATATGTTTGCAGATGATGCAAAAATACAAAGGAGAATTACTAACACAGACTCTTGTAAAGAGCTACAAGAAGAATTAAATAAACTTCATGAATGGAGTAGTACATGGCAAATGGAATTCAATGTGGACAAGTGTCATGTAATCAAGTTTGGTAAAAGTGGAAAAAGACCTGATTGGGATTATAAGTTAGGAAATAAAACCCTATATACATCAGAAAGAGAGAAAGACCTAGGTGTGATTATCAATAACAGACTATCTCCGGCTGACCACATCAGCGAGAAGGTACGGAACATGTATACACTGCTTGCAAATATGAGAATAGCATTCACATATATAAATGAAGACATGCTAAGAAGGATAATAACATCATTCATTAGATCAACCCTGGAATATGCATCAGTAGTCTGGAGTCCTCATCTCAAAAAGCACATAGACAAGATTGAAAAAGTTCAAAGGGCCGCTACAAGATGGATACCAAGCTTAAGGGACCTAAGCTACGAAGAAAGACTAAATAAACTGAATCTACCAACACTACAGGAGAGAAGGAAAAGAGGTGACATGATAATGCTATATAAATGCATATCAGGAAAGGAGAAAATAGACATAAATGATTACTTAACATATGGAGAAGCATCAGCAAGAGGACACTGCAAAAAACTGCATAAGAAGAGAGGTGATAAAGACATAAGGAAATTCAGTTTCCCAAACAGAGCGATTGATCAATGGAATGCACTACCGAATGAAATAGTGTGTGCCAAAACAATTCACAAATTTAAGGATATGTACGATAAATATGGTTTAAGACACGGGACAGTACGAGCTTGACTCATTCCTGTAAAGATACAATTAGGTAAGAACACACACACACACACACACACACACACACACACACACACAAGAAATCCTTGAGTCAAGGTTAACTACCAGATATTTGGAAAAAAGCAAATATTGTCCCCATATTCAAGAAAGGAAATAGACAAAATCCACTCAACTACCGACCAGTATCACTGACCAGTGTTGTAAGCAAGGTATTAGAAAAACTTATAAGAAAAGCTTGGGTAAATCATCTAGAAGAACACAGTATGATAACAGAAAGACAGTTTGGTTTCAGAAAAGGAAAATCACGTGTTACTAATCTATTGAGCTACTATGACAGAGTAACAAACTCAATACAGGAAAGGGAAGGATGAGTGGACAGTATCTATTTAGATTTCAAGAAAGGTTTTGACACAGTACCACACCAAAGACTTTTATGGAAACTGTACCATCAAGGAGGAATTCGAGGCAAACTGTTTTGTTGGATGCAAGACTTTCTCATAAAAAGCGAAATGAGGACAGTAATAAGAGGAAACTACTCATCATGGAAAGAAGTGACTAGTGGAGTACCACAGGGTTCAGTGCTGGCACCAATCATGTTTTTAGTGTATATAAATGATATAAACAGTAACACTGGAAATGAGAGCTATCTGAATGTTTGCAGATGATGCAAAAATACAAAGGAGAATTACTAACACAGACTCTTGTAAAGAGCTACAAGAAGAATTAAATAAACTTCATGAATGGAGTAGTACATGGCAAATATAATTCAATGTGGACAAGTGTCATGTAATCAAGTTTGATAAAAGTGGAAAAAGACCTGATTGGGATTACAAGTTAGGAAATAAAACCCTATATACATCAGAAAGAGAGAAAGACCTAGGTGTGATTATCAATAACAGACTATCTCCGGCTGACCACATCAGCGAGAAGGTACGGAACATGTATACACTGCTTGCAAATATGAGAATAGCATTCACATACATAAATGAAGACATGCCAAGAAGGATAATAACATCATTCATTAGACCAACCCTGGAATATGCATCAGTAGTCTGGAGTCCTCATCTCAAAAAGCACAAAGACAAGATTGAAAAAGTTCAAAGGGCCGCTACAAGATGGATACCAAGCTTAAGGGACCTAAGCTACGAAGAAAGACTAAATAAACTGAATCTACCAACACTACAGGAGAGAAGGAAAAGAGGTGACATGATAATGCTATATAAATGCATATCAGGAAAGGAGAAAATAGACATAAATGATTACTTAACATATGGAGAAGCATCAGCAAGAGGACACTGCAAAAAACTGCATTAGAAGAGAGGTGATAAAGATGTAAGGAAATTCAGTTTCCCAAACAGAGCAATTGATCAATGGAATGCACTACCGAATGAAATAGTGTATGCCAAAACAATTCACAAATTTAAGGATATGTACGATAAATATGGTTTAAGAGACAGGACAGTACGAGCGAGACTCATTCCTGTAAAGATACAATTAGGTAAGAACAATTAGGTAAGAACACACGCATGCACACACATACACACACACAGTAAAAGAACACAGTCAGACAACGGTGCGTGCATGTGTTATAAATTATGTCAGTTATAAGAACAGTTGCTTTATTTCATAAGATACCAAACTGATATATTGGCCAGCTTGGGTTTTGTTGTCAGTATGAAATGATTTGAAAATAGCTGCTGGCTTTAGAATCAGAAACTTCTTTCCTGCATAATAAGACCAAGCATGAGAGCAATGTGAGGTGATTTTGTTGAAGAACACTTTGAAATACATCATTACTGCACTCAGGTCATTTTTACCCCCACCTGTTTCCACGTAGCCCTCTTCTCTCCAACAACAGTTCTGACCGATCCCATTCATTTCTTTGACTCCATGTCTAGTTCTGTTTCTCCTGGCTGGTTCATTTTCAGAGAATAGTTTGAAACAGTCCATGAAATTACTTGAATTGCAGATCCTACAACACACATTTTCATGGTGTATGCGTCCCTGCCCCAGCTTCAACATGCACCAAAGCTAATCCATCCCACCCATCCCTTAATGCAGCACACCCATTTCATTACGCAGCTTAGGTCACCCGGTAAGCAAATGCGCTTGTTGCTGCCATCACTGTGGACTGTGTTGTCTTTTGGAATGCAGTATACTTATATTATTATACTTGAAAACTGGAAATGCTGTTGTCCTGTGTATAGATTCTCACTTCAGACTTTTCTGAGAATTCATAAAAACTGCTGAAAAGAGCCCAAAAGTGCCAAACTGAACACATATCTGAGTCAGGTGTGGGAGCCAACTTGCTTTGGCATGAGGGTCTAAAGCCCTCAAATGGATAGCCTAATATGCGGATTCTGAGATGAGACGGAACTTTTCATGAGTACTGTATGGTAATATCAGCAGAAGAATTGCACATTTCTTCATTTAGCCAATATGACAACAGGAACAAGCTTGCATGCATGAGCACACGAACACATTGAAATATGGATGCAATACCTTCTTACTGGCAATGGGAAGGTGACTTCACTTGTTATATGAACACTACTTTCCAACTGAAAAGTGCAGGAAACCCTCATTTTTCGACCGATTGTTATTCGCCAATTTATTGTTTTGACATTTATAAATTTATACCCTTGTTTGTTGTTCAGCATGGTTATCCCTGCCATTTCGACAATTCAAACTGCGCGCCGCCAGACAGACTGTCTGAGCTGCCTCAGTCTCCCACGATCTGCCTTGCTGATCGGTTGCTTCTTCTTCCATCTGCATTTCCATTTGACCACGTGGAATACTACTACCCCCTGGGGGTAGGTTTTTTTTTTCAAGAATACTCCCCCAGTATCCCTGCTTGTCGTAAAAGGCAACTAAAAGGGTTGGCAGAGGGTTAGTGCCCCTCCCCGGAAAACAATAAACTAAAAAGACAAACAATAAGCCTCGGACAAGGACTGGCCAAAAGATGACGACCAGGGACCGGACAAAGGACATGGTAATTGGAATGTGGAATGTAAGAGGAGCGAATGATGAGGTGAAAGAGAGAGAAATTGTCCAGGTGCTTGAGGGAGCGAAAGGTGATGTTTGCGGAACAACTGAAGCCAAATGGAGAGGTGAGAGTGTGAGAGAATGGGAGTATGGATGGGGTATATATGCAGGAGTAGGTGAGAATGGGAGGGCTAAAGAAGGAGTATGTATAGTTGTGAGTAAAAGATGGAAGAAGAGCATAAAAGAGTATGGATCAGTTGGGTCAAGGATTGTGTGGGTAAGATTGAAAGTTGGAATACAAATGTGGGCGATTGTGTGTGTGTATGCGCCAACGCAAGATCGTACAAGCAGAGTGAGAGAAGAGTTCTGGACAAATGTGGAAGTGTGCATGGAAAAGTTTGGAAGGAATGAGAGAGTGTTTTTGATCGGTGATATGAATGGTAAAGTAGGGAATGTGAAGGTGGATGGAATAGTTGGTGAGTAGGGTGTGCCTGCTGAGATAGATGAGAATGGCAGTGCGTTAGTGGACATTTGTGCTGGGAGGGGGTTGGTGATAGCCAATACCCTCTTCAGGCACAAAATGATTCACATGTATACATGGTGAGTGATGAGAAGGGTAGGTGGTGAACTGAATGAAAGGAAGGCAATGATTGATTATGTGTGTGTGGATGATGCAAAAATGTGTAATGGATGCAAGAACTTATAGAGGTTGGGGGAATGGACTTTCTGACCACTACTTGGTGGTGGCCAGAATCAAGGTCCAATTAGGATGGAGAAATAGAAGAAAGGAAGGACGGGAAGAAGGAGTATTTGTAAAGAGAGTGGAAAGGTTACAAGAGGATGAGAAAAAAGCAGAGTATAAGAGAGAAGTGGAGGAACGATTGGGCAATTATGAATTGGAGCAGATGGGGGACATGGAAGGTGTGTGCAGGATATTTACAGAAGAAGTATGTGCAGCATGTGATGTGGTGTGTGGGAGGAAGAGAAGACGGAGGGATGTGCAAGGAACAGCGTGGTGGACTGAAGAGGTGAGACAGGCTGTGGCACAAAAGAAGAAAGCATACAGTGAATGGATGAGAAATAGGGGCGTGGAAGAAGTTGAGAGGCATAAGAGAGAGTTATATGTAGAAAGAAAGAGAGAGGTGAAAAGATTAGTAAGAGAGAGTAAGAAGAGAGTGGATGAGGAATTTGGAAGGAACTTGAGTGTAAAATGGAGGGACTGTAAGAAAATGTTCTGGAAAGAGGTGAAAAGAGTAAGACAGGGTGGAAGTGAAGTTAGCAGGGGAGTGAAAGATAAAAATGGTAGATTATTAGTGGAGACGGGAGAAAAAGTGGGCAGGTGGAGAGAATACTTTAAGGAATTGTTGAACATAGAGGATGGAAGTAATGCGAGTATAAGTGGCTGGGGAATGGCTGGGAGAAGGAGGGAGGTGAGAAGACAGGAAGAAATCAGTAGGATAGAAGTTGTGGAAGTAATGAAGAAAGTTAAATCAGGGAAAGCCCCAGGAATTGATGGAGTATGTGGTGAAATGCTGAAGTATGGGGGAGAGATTGTAGTAGAATGGATGTGGAAAATGTGCAGATTGGCCTGGGAGGAAGGTAGAGTACTGGAGGATTGTAAGTCAGGTATAATTATTCCCTTGTACGAAGGAAACAATGCTTATAATGCCTATATTACTGTTTGAAAACCAATATACTCTTGTACTAAATATAAATTCGTACCAAGTAAATAAATAAATACTGTTTTTTGAGTGGATAAAATAGTTACCCTCCCACAGAACTCGTTTTCTTTGGTGCCAGCCTGTTAGAAAACCCAGTTAGGTAAGGAGGTACTCGTACCTAGATCGAGTATTTTAAACCTCAGGTGAGCGATTTCTCTATGAATTTTTGATGTTTCGATGTGTGTGGTGTGAGACGTGTGGGTGGTGGTGTAAGAAAAGGAAGCGAATGGTGGTGAGAGGAAGTAAGTATGGCTGTGGCTGAGAAGAGACGTGCATATGAAGTGTGGCTGCAGAGGAAGGATGAGATGTCTTATGAAAGGTATAAGGAAAAGAGGAATAGGGCGAGAAGGGCTGTGTGTGATGCTAAAGTGGCAGCAGATGAGAGATGGGGTAGGCGGCTTACAGAGAATTTTCAACAGAATAAGAAAATGTTTTGGAAGGAGGTGAAAAGGGTGCGAAAGAGAGAGTCTGGGAAGGAAGAACGATTAAAAGCAGAGGATGGAAGGATGTTAATTGAGATGGATGCAGTAAGGAAGAGATGGGCAGAGTATTTTGAAAGATTGTTAAATGTAGAGGAGGAAAGGGTGGCAGAGATTGTGGCAGATGGAAGGGTGCAAGGAATAAATGTGTTGGGAGAGTTGAATGATTCTTTGATCATGAAGCAGGAAGTGGAGAAGGCAGTAAAGGAGATGAAAACAGGGAAAGCTGCAGGTATGGATGGGTGTGCTGTGGAATGCCTGAAAGGTGGTGGAGTGACCATTGTTGACTGGTTAGTAAGATTGTTGAATGTGTGCTTTGTGAAAGGTATGGTGCCAGTTGACTGGGCAAGTGCTTGTGTGGTTCCATTGTATAAAGGCAAGGGTGATATGTATGAATGTACTAGCTTTAGAGGTATAAGTCTGTTGAGTGTTGTAGGTAAGGTTTATGGTAGAGTGTTAATTATGAGAGTTAAAGAGGGTACAGAGGGAGTGATTGGTGAAGAGCAGTGTGGCTTTAGGAGAGGGAGGGGATGCGTGGATCAGGTGTTTGCTGTGAGACAAGTGTGTGAAAAGTATTTAGCGAAAGGCAAGGATGTGTTTTGGGCATTCATGGATTTAGAGAAAGCATATGATCAAATTGATAGGGAGGCTTTGTGGACTGTTTTAAGATTGTATGGACTTGATGGTAGGTTACTAAAAGGGGTGAAAAGTTTTTATGTAAATAGTAGAGCGTGTGTAAGAGTGGGAAATGCTGTGAGTGAGTGGTTTCCTGTGATAGTGGGGCTGCGACAGGGATGTGTGATGTCACCTTGGTTGTTTAATATTTACATGGATGGTGTTGTAAGGGAGGTGAATGCAAGAGTTTTAGGTGGAGGTCTGAGTTTAGTGAATGTTGATGGTAGAGAGTGGAATCTGAAGCAGCTGCTGTTTGCAGATGATACTGCACTGGTGGCTGATTCAGAGGAGAGATTGAGACAGTTGGTAGAGGAGTTTGGAAGGGTGTGTGAAAGGAGGAATTTGAAAGTAAATGAGAATAAGAATAAAGTGATGAAGTGTACGAGGTTGGTAGATGGTAGGGGGATGAATATAGCTTTGAATGGCAAGTTGCTTGAGGAGGTAGAGTGTTTTAAATATCTAGGGTCACATGTTGCTGTGGATGGAAGAATAGATGCAGGAGTAAAGTTTAGAATAAATGAAGTAGGAAAGGTGCTGGGAGGATTGAAAAAAGTATTTAGATGTCATTCGCTTAGAATGGATGTAAAGAGTAGGTTGTATTAGGGTGTTGTGGTACCGACTGCATTATATGGGGCTGAAACATGGAATATGGGTGTAGCAGAGAGGAAAAGTTTGAATGTAATGGAGATGAGGTGTCTGAGGAGTATGTGTGGAGTGACGCGTATGGATCGAGTGCGAAATGATGAAGTGCGAAGGAGAACTGGATTTGTTCGGGAGATGGCTGGTAGAGTTGAGCAGAGGGTGTTGCGATGGTTTGGGCATATGGAGAGAATGGATAATGAGCGATTGGTGAAAAAGATAACTAGACCTGATGTAAGAGGTGTAAGGCTGAGAGGAAGACCACGAATAGGATGGATGGATAGTGTGAAGAGAGCTCTGGATGCGAGAGGGATGTCTGTTGAGCAAGGAAGAGTGGCTGTTTGTGACAGAAATAAATGGAGAGAAATTGTGAATGAATAAGTGATGACGCAGCCCTGAGGGGATATTCTCCCGCATTTGGTCTGATCAGCTAGTCAGGTCAGGTGCGGGTAAGGGGATGGGTCTGTTATGATGTGACAGGGGTAAACCAGTTCTGCTGTTGGGCCCTGCTGCGGATGTCACTGATTGCATTGCACAGTCGACCCTTGTGCGGTGTGGTGCGGTGAGGATCTGTCTGTTCTCCCCTTGGGGCTAAGATGCGAATGAATGTGTTTGAATGGATGAATAAATGGGGAGTGTGTCGTCTTGTCTTGGCTACCTCCCTTTCCTTGGGGGAAGCAGCCTAGGTATATAGATAGATAGATTCTCACCAAAAGCGGATGTTTGAGCCAAAAAAAAAAGGTCCAAAAATGTCGGGACTGGGGCGTACCACTGCCCAGAAAACATCAGGATGGGGTGGGTTAAACATCAAAACACACATTGAAATAAGCAATATAATCCTAAACACTAAGTAATGAATGCATAAACTGTGAAAATTATTTAAGAAAACACACACACAATACATTTACCACCCAGTGAACGGCAGACAATGTTGGGTCTGGTTAGTACTTGAATGGGTGACCGCCTGGGAACACCAGATGCTGTTGGCATCCCTACGTGTCAAGTGGGGTTGGTGGAGGATTAGTGCCCCTCCTTGTAAAACAATTAACTCTAAGCCCTTGGCCACCCCTGTTTGGGATACATGGTGTCTGGCAATGGATGGATGGATGGGACAAAGGAAAAAGGGAAAAAGAAGTGTGTGGTAATCATAGGGGCATCTGTCTTCTTAGTATAATAGGAAAAGTGTATGGTAGGATACTTATTGACTGAGTTAGAGAAAGAACAGAGGAATTAGTTGGAGAAGAACTGGGAGGCTTTAGGAAGGGAAGAGGTTGTGTAGATCAGATATTCATTCTAGATCTTTAGTGGAAAAGTTTCTAGAGAAGGGAAAGAAGTTGTATGCGGCTTTCATGGATTTGGAGAAAGCATATGACACTGTGGATAGACAAGGATTGTGGAAAGTATTAAGAATATATGGAGTAGATGGGAAGTTGTTGAATGCTGTGAAGAGTATGTATGATGGTGCTAAGGCTGCAGTGCGTGTGGATGGTGAACTGAGTGAATTTTTCTCTTTGTAGGTTGGGTTGAAACAGGGATGTGTCATGTCTCCATGGTTGTTCAATCTGTACATGGATGGAGTAATAAAAGAGGTACAAGGTAGGGTAGTGGATGTTGGAGTGGCCCTGGTGAGAAAGGGTAGTGTTTGGAAACTCCCTGTACTGTTGTTTGCACATGATACTGTGTTGTTGAGTGAAGACGAAGGAGAGCTGCAAGGCTTGGTGGATGAGTTTGGGAGAGTGTGTAAGAAACGGAATTTAAAGGTGAATGTAGGGAAGAGTAAAGTGATGGTCTTTGAGAGAAGTGAAGTTAGTGAATGTACAGCGAGGTTGGATGGTGATGAATTGGAAAATGTGAGTACGTTTAAGTACTTGGGTAGTGTGATGAGTAAGGATGGAGGTATGGAGGGTGAAGTGCTTGAAAGGGTACAGCAGGGAAGACAGGTTGCTGGTTCCTTGAAAGCAGTGATAAGAAGGAAGGAAGTGAACATGGAAGTGAAAAAGATACTGCATGACAGTATTGTGATACCAACTCTAACGTATGGAAGTGAAGCTTGGACATTGCTGGAAGGACACAAGTCAAGAGTGAGAGCAGTAGAAATGAGTTATGTAAGAGGAGCCTGTGGAGTCACATGGAGAGACAGGCTGACGAATGAGGATATAAAGGAGTGTTGTTGTGTGGATGTGAATGTGATAGGAAGCGTTAGGAGGAATACACTGAGGTGGTTTTGCCATGTGGAGAGGATGGAGGGTAAAAGAGTGACGATGAGAGTGTATGTGAGTGAGGTGGAGGGGGGGAAGAGGGAGGGGTAGGCTGAGGATGAGATTGAGGGATGGGGTGGAGAGGTATATGAGAGAGGGGGGTGTGAGTTGGGAGTGGGGCAGTGAAATGGTGGGGGACAGGGCGACATGGAGGCGATTTGTTTGTGGCCACCCCGAACGGGATTGAGGCATCTGGCAATAGATAGATAGATAGCATACTACAGCATCACCATGGCTCCATCCAAGACCCCTATTACTACCCCTGTCAAACGCACTCATGCACTCACCAACCAGAGTGAGTGTTTACATAAGTGTGTGACCGTAGTATATAATTTGTGGTGTGTGTGTAAGAGAGAGGGAGAGAGAGAGATTATTCTGATGTAGTATGCTATGTACAGTCGTGGTCATTAATAATCACCTATCGTCCGGTACCTTGTGCTGGCTCCATTATGTGTGCCAAGTCGTTCTGGAATAAGAGGGGCTGAGAGGGAGGAGCCCGAGAGAGAAGGGAAGGTGGGTGGGGGACAAGTGATGGTGCTGGGGTGGAGTGAGGAAGGGGAGGGAGGGTATGTTGAGGATGGAGAATGAAATGCGAGTTGGTGGTCACATAATAGAATAATTGCGCACAAAAGGTAAATAAATCTGATGTCTGTGCACATGGGTGGATATAATAATGAAATCTCTCATAATCTGTTGCTTGGACTTCATGCCGGTATGGATTTGAATGGCCGTCCAACAACCCCAACACCCTCTCATCACCTCGGAATTATATTTTTCTCCGACAAGAAACAGCTAAAGTCTGTCCTTATAACATGGTTAATTGCTCCTGCACCCCTACCGTGTTAGAGAAATTTCGCGGTAAGGGACCCTTGAAACCCCCTATTTCCTTCAGCACTCCTGCCCAAAGGCCACTTTTCCCCCCTTGTGGTGCAAAATTTTTTTTAAGTTCCTAGAAAGAGTTAATATGGTTCAAAATATTGTAAATGATTATTATTACAGTTAAAAGCCACATTTTATTTACCTTATGGGAGGTTAAAAGGAGAAACACTATGCCAGAGAGGAGCAAGAGGGGAGAACACTGGTTAAAATCCTTCAAAGTCAGTGGCACTTATAACATTTCTCACGGCATTGGATATCTTCTTCCTGGAGTTCAGCAGCTGAAGCATGATTGGCTGGGAAGTAGATGATGCCTGCTGGCAAGGCAACGCTCCTATGATGCATCTCATCACCTCCCGTCCGGTTAAAAAAAACCACGTTAGCTTTATCAATGTCCGTGTTAGAAGCGATTTTGATTCAGGGAAATTGTACCGTGTTAGACCATTTTCGTGATTGGGAAAAATGTGTTAGACAAGGATAGACTGTAGTTACAAATTCTTGGACGAGGGAATAGTGTGTTGTGCTAGTAACTTCTGGCTGTGCAGCAACCTGTGACCTGTCTCATCAGCATATTTCTGTCACGAGCTAGACCTTGATACTCTAAAGCTTGTTATCTGACACTGCTATACAAGGTGTAATGCAGCATTATATACTTAATATTACCTCCATCATATCATGCCCTGAATGAAAGAAAATAGACAAATAATGTGACCACCACATCACATTTCACTCTCTCTCCCCTACCTACCCTTCCTCTCCTCCCTCACCCCACCCACCTTCCCTTCTTTCTCCGTCTCATCCTCTCCTACTCCACTATGGCTTGTCGCACACAAAGGAGTCAGCCTGAGGTACAAGGTACCGGAGGGTAGGGGATTATTTATGACCGTAACTCTACTGTTTTTTTCATCATTATCTTGTTATAACATATTAATAACATTCCTTCTGTTTAATAAATAAAAGGTGTAAAATGATAAATATTGGCATTTAATCCATCTTTATTGAATATTTTTCGAATGACGAAGGTGGTCAGGAACCTGACCCCCCCCCCCCCTTTTCTTAAATATCATATTGGAAAAATGGGTTCATTATTCGACCAGTTCGTAATTCGACCTCTTTTTATGGAACACAGCCCATTCTTATAGTGGGGGCTGCCTGTATACTAAATCACTGTTCATAACCTTGCCTGTTTTATTCTTGCTGTCAGTCACTAAGCAAACTTTTGCAGCTTTGAAGAGAATATTTTGATTGCGGAAGTTAAATACAGCATTTAATAACTCTGACAACTATTAGTGGTTTCTTCTAAGCTTAATGGTATTTTGCAGCAGTTTTTGTTTTTGTTTTGCTTTTTAACCCATACATTCCTTGCATGGTGCCGACAGTAGAAAAAGTCTCACTTTGTCCCACTGACGTGATGGTGCCAACAGCAAAATTTGAGCCCTATAGCGTGTCTCAAACTGCTTCAGGCTAGCTAATTTTTTGCTAAGGAGTAGCTTAATGTATTGGCAACACTGTGCCCAAGCACTTATATCACTGAGTTTGGGTCTGTGTGGGTGGGTAACATCAGTTGGCCACTATCCGTCATAGCTTCAGGATGTCGCAAAAATCTCGCCTGAGTGTCCGCCTCATTGGGCTAGAGAAGGCTGTTGAAATGGTCACGGACCCTTCTGTGCCTTCATTTACTGATTCCTCAGAAGGGGATTACCTGGATGACTCTTCTGGGGAGGAATATGAGCCAGTGGAGGAGGAGATTGAGAATGGGGAATCCCCCATTCTCCCCATCCAGTTATATGTACCGGAGCCTAGCCCAGCCAAGCGAGTGTTTCCTACAGCTTCGGTAACACCTATGGAGGAAGGGGAGGAGGCTTCTTAAGGTGTGGATGATGAAAGCACGTGCATGACCTTCCTGTATCCGCCAGGGAAATATTGCCTCTTTCAACGGTCAAAGGAGGCAAATGTTTGTTTATCACGTGACTCCCCCCCCCCTCTGGCCTCCTCCCGCCCCCACCCGTCCCACACACGAAGAACTTTCCATGGGATGAGGAAATTGGAAGTGACTGAGGATGATGATAATGATGATGATGATTGACCACCACATTTGCCACCAGCTCGACGGCTATATGAAGGTTATCCTGGATCACCTGTTCCTGGGCCTTCCTCTGAGGTATGCTTACCACTGCCACCTTCATGCCCCTCTTCATCTTCCTACCTTGCCACACTCCTTAATTTCTCCCTCCTTGCCTCACCTCTTCCCCCTGCCACTCCTCATCCTTTCCCCCTTGCCTCTTGTCTTCCCCTGGCCTCACCCCCTCTACCTGCCCCCCCCTCCTCACCTCTTCCACCTGCCCCGCCTTCTCGACGATGTGTACGTGTGGTACAAGGCTGCACAACTAGTGGCACTGTACCAGGGCAGCACCGCCGTGCTAGTGCCACTTTCCACTTCCATGCCACCTGTGGTAGGCCTCATGGGCATGGGTGTGCACAACAAAGGATGGCCGAGGAGGAAGTGGATGATCCCCAACTTGCCCACAGTGGTCCAGGTCTCCTCCTGGCAGTGACAGTGGGAGTAGTGTCAGGAGTGATGAAGATGAAGGCCCAAGGACCTGGACATCGGAGGATGGCTTGGATTTCAGGCCAAACGTGTTTGAGTTTCAGGGGGAGGAGGATGCTGGCCCAACCAACCCTGACTTCAACACCAACACATCAAGGAGCGAATTCTGCCTTCCTAACCAATAGTTTAGTGGAACACATTGTCACCCAGACAAATGCATACAATGCATACTGTTTGGCTGGCAACATCATCTTTCCACACTCTGGACGGTTGGCATGGACTGACGTCAGGGTGCATGAAATGTTTGTGTTTATAGCTGTTGTCCTGCTGATTGGTGTCACAAAGAAGTCTGCCATACCGAAGTACTGGTCCCTTGACCCTCTGATACGCACCTCCTTCTTCAGTCGCCTAATGTCACGAAATCGATTCCAGGCCATCGTGGGAAATTTACATTTCTCAGACAGCCTGGAAGAACACCATCAGCTTGCTCAGAGATTTGAAAAGAATCCTATGCACTGCATCAGGCTTATCTTCAACACCATCAAGAGGAAATTCAGTGAGGCCATGAACCCCTACCTCAAGCTGAACATTGACGAAAGCCTGGTACTGTGGAGGGGTAACATAAGATTCTGCCAGTACATTCCATCAAAGTGTCATCATTACGTTCTCAAAGTTTTTGTATTGTGTGACTGTCACACAGGATTTATATTGGACATGCTTTTGTACCTGGGCAAGAAAATGGAAGTGGACAAAGACCAACGCATGGGCCTCTCTGGTGCCATAGTGAAGACCCTCATGGCACCATATCTCAGCAGGGGCCACATACTCTGTGTGGACAACTGGTACACCAGTCCCATCTTGTGCCAGTACTTGTTCCACCACGAGACAGGTGTCTGTGGCACTGTGAGGAGGCATAGGCAGGGTATGCCACGATTTCCTACGGTGAGAGAGGCAGGCAGCATCTTGTACTGGCAGTCACACATATCCTATGGCTCTCGTAGATGGACAACAGGGATGTGAACCTCCTGACGACTGTGCATCAACCAGTATTTGAGGCATTGCAACATCGTCAAAGGGGCACCTGGGAGGTTTTCCACAAACCTGTTGCTTTAAATGATTATATCCACTGTATGAGGTTAATTGACAAGTCTGATTCTGTCATTGCCTCTGTGGACTGCATGGAAGACCATGCGATGGTATAAGAAGATGTTCTTCCACCTACTAGACTTGGTTGGCTACAACTTGCACATCCTACACCGACAGGTAACAGGAGTCAAGGAGATGATGGAGGACCTCGTCATCAACTTGGTACGGAAAGTGCTGGAGGTCCACCTACCTCACACCAGGCATGAACAACAGCTGACAGCCACCCATCAAAGCGCCCAGCCTGTGAAATTCCTCTTCATCTCACAGAGAAGCACTTCATCAGGCATATTCCACCCACCACATAGAAAGCCAAACCATCACAAAGGTGCCAGGTGTGTTTTCAAACAACACGTTGAGAGAGGAGGTGAAAAGAAACTCGATTTTACTGCCGAGAGTGTGGGACTGTGCCTTGAAGACTGTTTCGAGAAATACCACACTGTCGCAGATTTCTGAACACAACAGTGATATTTGAGAAAGACTTAGTAAATAACTGCAAAACTAATAAGTGAATAATGAACTATGAAGTATTTTGGGGAACTGAGAATGAGTGTATTTTCATTATTTACGGATACTGTGATTAGTTACTACCTAATAACTAATGAATAACTGTGATTGTATGATTACATGGTGCCATGAAACTGTTATATCTACTGTTGCATTCATTCCCATGTAATTAGTGAATTACTGTGAAACTAATATGTGAATAATAAATGTGAAGTACTCTTTGGAACTGTGAATTAGTGTGCTCTCATTATTTACGGATACTGTGATTACTTACTGCCTAATAACTAATGAATAACTGTGATTGTATGATCACATGGTGCCATGAAACAATTATATCTACTGTTGCATTCATTCCTGTGTAATTAGTGAATTACTGTGAATCTAATATGTGAATAATAAATGTGAAGTACTCTTTGGAACTGTGAATGAGTCCTTTCATTATTTACCGATACTGTGATTACTTACTACCATACAAGCTGATGAATAACTATGATTATGTGGTGCCGTAAAACTATTATAAATAATGCTTCATTCATTCTGGTGTAGTTCATGAATAACTGTGAAACTAATAGGTGAATAATTACTGTGAAGTACCCTTGGGAACTGTGAATGAATAACTGTGAAACTAATACTGTGTGTATGTAATAACTGTGAAGGACAGTGCATGCCTGTTTTCATTTCTTTCATGCAGTCACCTTCGTTACCTTGACCATGAAACTGTGATAACTGTGAGACTTTAATAACCGTGAAATGATGATCTCTGGCCTATGATATGGTTTACAACACAGGGTGGTGGTAGTGGTGAATATTTGCCTTGCTTAACTGTCAAAAGCCCCTCCCCTCCCAGTAATCCTCCCCCCTCCCAGCTGGGCGGGAAAATGTCACTCGTGGCTTGGGAAACTAGTCTACTAAAAACACGACGGACAGCCATCCTGCTCTTATTTCTCCTATAAGGAGTACTTTTTTTTTTCCTTCCTTGAGTTATATGTCCTTTTCGATTGTTTTATGCAATGAAAAATATTTCCATTTTTGGTTTGGGATTGGGTTGGTATAAAACTGCAAAAATACCTGGGATGGTACGGGGTAAAGGCTCGAACATGCATGCATGTATCGGCATTGGTCTTTTAATGGCAACACTTCATGTTGCTCAATCTCTGGCAGCCTCCTTATTCAGTCCCCTATCCTTGAGGTCACACTCAATGACCTCGTCCCAGGTCTTTTTTGGTCTGCTTCTGGCAACCCTACTCCTAACGTTAACACTTCTCTTTTTGTGCACCCAATTGTCATTCCCAATCCTCTCCATGTACCCAGAGCACCTCATTTTACTTCTCCTCATCACGACACTAAAATATACCATCAGTAACTTAAAGTCTTTTTCTCAACCTTTGTCAAGTATCTGCCTGTTTGCATGTCTTATCCACACATCCCCAACCAAACATAAGTCACTTAGTTCTTCCATCACCAGACTTACTGATATAGTCCTTTATGATTATTTTTCCATACACATTCCTGCAATGCTTAACACATCTTTGATAAACCTCCTTTATTACATTACTGCCAGCGAGCAACACATGTTGCCATGTATTCTCTTTAGGACTTGGGTTGGCTTTGGTAATTTGCCACATTGTCTATAAAGTGTTCTGTTACTGTTAGCATTTAGTTAAATGTGTATTGTAATACCATCAAACAGTATGTTATATGGTTTTGCTGTAATATATATCATTCATCCCATCATGTTCTCATTGTTTCATTGTTATATGTGTCTTAATATTTTTCTTCAGTTATTTGCTCGTCTGAATCATCCTGAGCCGTATGTACGAGGGAGCATCTCAGAGCTCCTGTGCCGACTAGCTGAGGACTTTCCCCACCTTATTGTCTTCCCAGCTGTAGTGGGCTCAGCTGGGGGTAATGTTGCAGGGAATCAGGCATCACTCACAGGTACCCCTATTGAAGATTATTGCTGATTTTTTATTCCTCACTGTCTTCCTTTGTAGGTGCTTTTGGAAGATGTGCAACAGACATTTACCAGTACAGTATCACTATGATAGCATTAGACTACTGAGGAGTAGATGCATTATTGCATACTACTTTTAGCGATGCTAATGATGTTATTGGTAGAGATCATAGTGACTGGTGATTGTAATGTAATGTTTTTTTTATTCCCTTTTATAATTTTTATTTTTCTTATGAAAACCTAATTTTGTGCATTGGTAGACCTCCACCCGGTTTTAGGTTTAGGGAGGGGGGGAACCCCAGGAGCTCTTCCGGAAGGGGGAGAGGCCCACAGAAGGTCTTAGGTGGCACTGGTATGCTTATATATATACAGTAATCTCTCCACTATCTGATGTAATAGAGCCAAAGGCATGTCCGGAAAGTGATCCTGTCCGGATAGTGGGCACCAGCTTCCTGGACTTGTACTTATGGACCCTAACTCAGAAAAACACCTATACAACTCCCTCTGGATATGCATAGCACCTATTTAAGACCCAAATCACACCACTAAGGGATATAAAAGACTGAAATAAATGCAAAAGAACCATAAAATTAGGTTTTAGAGGTGAGTTTATACAATATTAAACATTCTGGGTACTTAAAACAAGTCCCTGGCTCCTGGACTGGTACTTATGGACCCTAACTCGTGAGGCCAGTCAGCTCAGACGTGCTAGAGACCTGTGGTAGTGTTGTGCTAGTGTGCTTTAGTGATCTGTGATAGTGGTTGTGTTAGTGTGTTGTAGTGATCAGCGATAGTGCTGTGCTAGTGATCCGTGAGTGTGTGTGTTGTGGTGACCCGTAGTGACCCGTGATAGTGTGTGCTACCTTGTGTGAACTAGTGCGTAATGGCTTCCTCGGCAGAGAGCTGTGTCCCCACTGCAGGTACTGAAAAGGACTACCTTGAATTAAAGGAGGAACTTCTCGAACTGAAGCGGGAGGTACAAATTCTCAGGCAGGAGAAGGCACAGATGAGGGAATTGTTGGAGGAGATGTTGGAGGAGAAAGAGAAAAAGGCTGAAGGTTGGACACTAATTAACAAGGGTGCAACGAAGTTCACTCTTAAAAAGCAAACGGAAATTAAGACAACTAATACATTCGACGCACTACGGGACGAATGTGAAGGGAAGGCAGAGAGGGAAGTAGAGGAGAAGGACGGTGAAGGAACTTCCAGTACAGGTAAGTATAAACAGAACAAGAAAGGTAAGAAAAATGTTGTTGTTGTTGGAGACTCCCAGGTGAGATATCTGAACAGGGCCATGTATACTCCACTCGCTAAACATGTGTGTCTTCCAGGGACCAGGGTGGCTAATGTGGTAGATAAAATTTCATATATCGTAAAGGAAAGTGGTGACAAACCCACTGTGTGCCTCAGTGTAGGAGGCAATGATATTAGTAGCCGTAAGAGTGAGGTACTGTGGAAAAGGTACAAGTTGATGTTAGAAAAGGTTAGGGAGAGGGGAGGAACCCCTGTAGTGCTTGGTGTTTTACCAAGGTGGCGGGTTGGAAGGGAATGGTTGAGCAGGGCAATAGGGTTTAATTGCCGCCTTGAAAGGTATTGCAAAGATAATGCAATACCTTTCATAGACAGCTGGGACCGGTTTTATGGACGAAGTGCCTTGTATAGTTGGGATGGGACTCATCTTAGCAGGCAAGGAGTTACTGTTTTAGCTGGAATGATAGATAGGGAGTTGGAGGGATTTTTCGAGATTGAGAAGTAGGTGTACAGGAAGATGCAGCAACTACAGTCAGAAATCATTATTACCATGTTTGGATAGATGCATCGATACTTGCAAAATTAAGAACAAAAGTTCAACCATTAGTGTAGATACATCCACTCAGGCACCTCAAATTGAGCAGGCGATGATAGATGATAGAACAAGCGATGATAGAAGGGCGATAAGCGATAGTACAAAAAATTGTTATATTAGTAAAGTAAAGAGTTTCCCAGTTAGTAATAAAATAAATAACAGTAAATGCCAAGGTAAAGGCATAACTACTCGTAATAATCTGAAAGTGTACTACACAAACAGCCGGAGTTTACGTAATAAAATGGATGAACTGAGGGCTTTAATTTGTACAGAGAAAATAGACATTGCCGTTATTAGTGAAACTTGGATGAATACAGACACTCGAGAATTTTTAGCAGAATATCAGATAAAAGGCTATAATATTTTTGTGTCAAACCGTCAGGGAAGAAAGAGGGGAGGGGTAGCTATTTATGTAAAGGATTCATTAAACTGTTACAATAAAGCAGACATTAAAGTAAATAGGGACACAGAAAGTGTCTGGGTTGAAATTAGTAACAATAGGGAGAAATTAGTCTTAGGAGCAATTTACAGATCTCCAAAATTAAGTAGAGCTGATAGTAAATACCTCTGGGAGGAAATTAGGAAAGCATCACAGTCCAGCTTAGTAATAATTGTTGGGGACCTTAATCTGCCAAGGATAGATTGGAGAAATCAGACAGGAGATGCAGAGTCAGAGGAATTTCTAGAGGTAGTACAGGATAATTTCCTTTATCAGTATATCAGGGAGCCCACCAGAGGTAATAATATACTAGATTTGGTTTTAGCTAATAAAGAAAATATCATTAGCGATATAGAGGTTGGTGGACGACTTGGTAATAGCGATCATGAAGAAATTAAGTTCAAATTTATTTGGGATGTCTGTTCCACTGAAAATACCTCCACCGTTCCTAATTTTCGTCTAGGAGATTTCGATGGCTTAAGAGCTTATTTTCGAACGGTATTCCACAGGGAGATTAGCTATTTGAGGGAATGTCAGATTAGTGGGGATCCCCAGGTCATAGGTCAGGCGCAGGAAGCACGTGGGGATGTCCGTCAGGTGTCTGTGAGGGAGGAGGTGGTAGATAGGAATGTAGTCCAGGTGACGGAAATTAACTCAGCTCCAGTACCAAACAGACGTTCGACCAGTGAGAAGTATAACGAGTTAATAAATATAATATACGGAGGCCAAGATAGATATATTCCTTCAAAACCGTTTAGAACTAACAATTCAGAACCAAGATGGTTAAACAACAGATTAAAATCTCTCATAGGCCAAAGGAAAGGAATATATAGAAAAATAAAACGTGGAGAGGAACACTTACGTAACCGGTACACAATTTTAAATAGAGAAGTAAAGAGGGAGATAAGAAAAGCAAAGAGAAGTTATGAAATTAAGGTTGCAAGTGAATCAAAAGTAAACCCCAAGGGTTTTTATCAAATGTACCGAACGAAAAATAAAGATAGGATAGGACCACTCAGAACAGAATCAGGTGACATTACCAGTGAAGATAAAGAAATGTGCTCCATCCTAAATAATTATTTCATATCAGTATTCACCAAGGAAAATCTAAGCCTGGTCCCTCAAGCAGCAAATATTTACCATGAGAATACGGAAAATATTCTTAGTAAAATAACCATTAGTAAGGAGGACGTATTGAAAGAAATTAACAAGTTAAAACCTCAAAATTGCCAGGTCCGGACGATATATATGCAAAAATTATAAAGGAAACCAAAGAAGAATTATGTCAGCCACTTTTAACGTTATTTAATGACTCTTTAAGTTCAGGAGAAGTTCCAGAGGCGTGGAAAACCGCAAACGTAGTGCCCATCTTTAAAAAGGGTGATAAATCAGCTGCGTCGAATTATCGTCCGATAAGTCTAACGTCAATAGTAGGAAAAATGTTAGAGTCAATTTTGGCAAATACGATTAGAGAACACTTAGAAAGATTTAATCTTATAAACGAAAGTCAGCACGGATTCAGGCAAGGACGATCCTGCCTCACAAATTTGTTGTCATTCTACTCGGAGGTCTATGAGGCAGTAGATAGCGATAAAGCGTACGATGTTATTTATCTGGACTTTAGTAAAGCTTTTGATAGAGTCCCACACGAAAGGTTAGTTAGAAAGGTTCGAGCACACGGTATAGACGGCGATATCTTAAAATGGATAGAATCCTGGCTGAAAGGACGAAAGCAGAGAGTATTAATAAATGGAACTAAGTCGGACTGGGGATTAGTAACTAGCGGTGTACCACAGGGTTCAGTACTCGGTCCCTTATTATTTATCATATATATAAATGATCTAGACTTAGGAGTCAATAGCAGAATCAGCAAATTTGCCGACGATACAAAAATAGGGCGTATCATTAACTCGACTGACGATTGCCATAACTTACAAAAAGACCTCGATACATTGTCCAAATGGTCTAAAACTTGGCAAATGGAATTTAACGTTGAAAAATGTAAAGTACTTAACGTAGGCAAGACCATTGGAGATACTAAATACAGCTTAGATAACAAAGAAATTAGCAAATCTGAATGCGAGAGAGATCTAGGAGTTATGATTAGTAACGACCTTAAACCTAGGCAACAGTGCATTAATGCGAGAAATAAAGCAAATAGGGTCCTAGGATTTATTTCGAGAAGCGTGAGCAATAGATCATCTAAAGTAATACTGAAACTTTATCTAGCATTAGTAAGGCCACATTTAGACTACGCAGTACAATTTTGGTGTCCTTACTATAGAATGGATATTAATTCGTTAGAAAATGTACAGAGAAGAATGACTAAAATTATACATGACGTCCGGAACCTGTCATATGAAGACAGACTGAAAAGACTAAGTCTGCATTCGCTAGAGAGGCGTAGAGTAAGGGGAGACTTAATTGAGGTTTTTAAGTGGATGAATGGTATAAATAAGGGAGATATTAGCAAGGTACTTAAAGTGAGCATACAGGATAGAACTAGAAATAATGGTTTCAAACTAGAAAAATTCCGTTTCAGAAAGGAAATCGGTAGAAATTGGTTCGGTAATAGAGTAGTAGACGAATGGAATAAGCTACCTAGTGAAGTAGTTGCTGCCTCTTCCATTGAGAGTTTCAAGCATAGGCTAGATAAGCATATGACAAATAAGGGGTGGATATAGAATAAAGAAAATATTATAACCAATACTAATTCAAAAATAAATTTTCCTTTCAGGTTACACTATGATAGTCTCTATTCTCCTTTCACACTTTCCTGTAAAATGTCCACGCCAGTTTTTCTATACGGCGTGGTGTTCTTTCTGACTTTTTCCTGCCGGCTTCGGCTGGAGGGTTTGGAGGGCGGGGGAGAGCCTTCTTCTTTGCTATCCTTATCTCATTCTAGTAGTTCAGTTACTCTTCTAGGAGCTGCCTAGCATGGGCCAACCGGCCTACTGCAGTTATCCTCTCTTCTTATGTTCTTATGTACTGCACATGCATAGCACCTAATACCCTATTCACACCAATAAGGAACATAAAAGAGTGAAATGAGGTGTTAGAGGTAAGTACAGTATGGAAAATTCAGTACAGTACAATATGAAACATTCTGGGTACCTACAGCAAGTCCCTGGCCATCTTGATGAATAACCGCCTCCTCTCAGACTCTGACAGTAAGAAGGATTTCCTGAAGCACTTGCAGTACACTGTTCATGAAGTCTTGCACTGAACTCAGTCATTTGCACTCAGAAGTCCATTCTCTTAACACTGCACACTCTTGTCTTACTTATGCTCCATTGTAACTTTGTGAAATAAGTGTTGCACTCTGCACTTAAAGTCTTTGCACTCATAAATTCATTTTCTAAACATGATGCCGAGCGTGCAGTCACGACAAGAGACGGGCAGTAAGTGGGGAGGATGCAGGGGCGCTCTAGCGGACGTCGGAGGAATGACGCACCAAAACAAAGCTGTCCCGCGCCGTGCGCCAAGTTCAAATTACAGACGGGAAATAGTCGTTTTTTTTTTTTTTTCAATTTTTTTGCGGCTTTCGGACCATTTTGGGAGTATTGGATCCCGGGACAATAATGTCTGGTAAGTGGGGATGTCCGGAAAGTGGGCATCCGGATAGTACAGGGATTACTGTATTTATATATGGATACAATATATAGATAGATAGATAGATATATAATATACAGTAACCCCTCCAATATCCGGATCAATAGAGCCATAGGCAGGTCCGGATAGTGGTCCTGTCCGGATATTGGGCCCCAGTTTATGGACTTGTACTTATGGACCCTAACTCTGAAAAACACCTATACAATTCCCTCTGGACATGCATTGCTCCTATTTAAGACCCAAATCACACCAATAAGGGACATAAAAGACTGAAATAAATGCAAAAGAACCATAAAATGAGGTTTTAGAGGTGAGTTTATACAATATTAAACATTCTGGGTACTTACAAGTCCCTTGCTCTTGGACTGGTTTGAACCGCCAGTTTGCAGTCCACAGTTAATCCTCTGCACTCTAAATTCTAATTTCTTAACACTGCACAACACTGTAAATTCCTGTGTGTTCTAGTGGCAAGGTATTGCAGTTTATTCACTGTTTATTCACAAAAAAACAAGCACCTGTGGCTTGCACTGTTATGAGTATCTACTCTCCATCGGAGTTAAGCTGTGACTGTTGATGTTGGTGGGGTAACAGAGTTGCCAGATCGCAACGGCCACATTACCAATCTCCTCAACTTTCATTGTCAAATATAACTTTTCATTACCAAATTTGTAAAGCTAGCATATATTCTTCAATAATTATATATACAAGTGGAAATACATGTAATCACTCTCCTTATAACTAACACCATGTTGATTATTTTCACACTATGTAGGGTAGCAGATTAATCAGAGAGAGCAAACAATCCACCATCTCCGTCCTGTGTATCCTCATACATGTGAAAAATCCATTTGGTAATACATTATTCTAATTCATTACCAAACGAATTTTTCATTACCAAATTGGCCCACACTTGGTAATGAAAAATACCAAATGGCAACCTAACAGGGGAGGGGGGAGGGGGAGGAAGGAAGGGGTGAAGGGACCATGGTGTAACAGCTGTTTGGCGCCAGGCGGGAATTTCAAATTATGGGAGGGAAAAAAGTCAGATTTTTTTCGAATTTTTTGCGGTTTTTGGCCCATTTTGGGAATATTGGATCCCAGGAGGATTATGTCCGGTTAGTGGGGATGTTCGGATATTGGGCGTTCGGATATTAGAGGGATTACTGTATATATATACAGTATATATATATATATATATATATAATATATACTATATCTATATATCTATATATATATATATATATATATATATATATATATATATCTGATATATATATATATATATATATACAGTATATATATATATATATATAGATATAGTATTTCCTCGTTTTTTGCTGCTTGGATGCTCCTCCAAAACCTCGCGAACCGTGAAACGTCGAAGTGTGAAGTTTAGAATCAATGGGAAAAATAGAGGAGCGTTCCAGTGGGACATGTACTTACCCTATCAGAAAGTATTATAACACCATACAGGCTCTACCCAAAATTAAATGTTGAGTGTTTACTAGTGCTAAAACAGCATAACACAATAAACATGTACCTGAAAAGGCATTAAAGCTGTTATAGAGAGCTGCAACACCAATAATCCTTACCGGTACCAGAAATAAAATGAAGACTGGCTTGAGTGATGAGTGAAGGTGTATTGAGGGTAGATTTGCTAGTTACTAGGTGGCATGGGCCTCTCTGGGGAAACCCTATCACCTATGCTGAAGCCCTCGAAGTTGAACTCAGGCTCCAGCACTTCCACTTCCTCTCTGTCCACTTCTCCTCCTTCATCCACCCCTGCTGGCACATCCAAGTCTTGCAGAATAGCAGCCACATTGTCTCTTTCATGAAAATATCATGTGATCCTGGCTTGTCTCTGCTCTTGTATGTTTCTGTTGTAGACGGACATCACTTGAGACTTCAGATCACTCAAGGTCGACAGGATGTTGGTAACCTCAGGCATAGTCCTGGTGTATGCATCGAAAATGATTGCCATGTCGGTTATGGTGGGCAGGGTCTGGGACAATTTCTGTGTGCTCATCTTGCCCTCTGCAGTGTGCTCTGGCCTTTCATTCTCCTTTTCACAAGAGTTCATCTCTTACTTTGTTATGTCTACCACACCTGAGTCTAGGTCATAGTGTGTCAAGTGTTGTCTTACTGCCGTTTCATCCACCTCTGCTGCATCTTCCCTTGTGTTTCTGATAGCTTCCACAGCAGCCGCCAGAGTGTCTTCTTCCCTTTGTCGCACACCTTCCACAGTCAGGTGAGGGTAAAGTTTCTTCCACCCGTGTGCTATAGTGGCTGGGGTAACTTTAGTCCAGCTTTTGACCATGATATCCACTGCATTTTTTATGTTGATTTCCATCTAAAACTGACTAGTTGTCTTGGTAGGTCGAGAATCGGCAGGTGGTGGCAGGGGTGTTGGTGTGCTAGGAGACTGGTCTGGCCTTGAGGACGGGCCCGGTCTGGACTCCTCTGGACTAGTTTGTGACTGTTCTGGTCAGGGAGACATTGCTGCTGGTGTAGCCTGTGGACTGCTGGGTAGGTCCTGAGACTCTAGCGCGGCTGCGGATGTGCAGTGTGGGTCGTCGCTGCCGTCAGGATCTTCCTCGTGTTCCTGAATCTGGCACAGAATTGTGTTGTCACTTGTCTCTTTCCTGAATCTGTCATGCACCTTAGAGTAGAACATGTTCTTAACGTTGGCGATGATTTCTTGGTCTAGGGGTTGGAGTTTTGAAGTTGTGTTGGGTGGTATGAATACAATATGGACGTCAGGGTAACAGTTGACAAGATATTTGGGGGGTTTCAAGAATACTCCCCCAGTATCCCTGCTTGTCGTATGAGGCGACTAAAAGGGTTGGTAGTGGGTTAGTGCCCCACCCTGTAAAAAGAACTAACTAAAAAAGCGAATAAAGCGCCTCGGACCCGGACGGACCACACGTTCATGACTAAGGAACAGACAAAGGACATTCTTAGGGTGGGAACATGGAATGTGAGAGGAGTGAATGATGACGTGAAAGAGAGAGGGATTGTTCAGGTGCTTGAGGATGCAAAAGTGGATATATGTGGATTGACTGAAACTAGATAAAAAGGTGAAAGGGTGAGAGAATGAGAATATGGTGTAGATATATGTGCGGGAGTCAGTGAGAATGAGAGGGCAAGAGAGGGAGTATGTCTGATGATAAGCAAGAAGTGGAAGGAGAATATAAGAGAGTATGGAACAGTGGGTTCAAGGATTGTAAGGGTGAGGATGAAAGTAGGTATACAAGCATGGGCGATTGTATGTGTGTATGCTCCAACAGAGGATCGAGTGGCAAGAGTGAAAGATGAGTTTTGGGCGAGAGTAGAAGCATGTATGGACAAGTTTGAGAGGAGCGAGAGAGTGCTGTTGATTGGAGACATGAATGGCAAAGTTGGGAATGTACGAGTGGATGGAGTGGTTGGTCAGTGGGGTGTGACAGCTGAAGTAGATGGGAATGGTAGTGGTTTGGTGGACGTCTGTGCTTGTAAGGGGTTGGCAATAGCCAACACCTACATTCGTCATAAGATGATCATGGAGAGTAATGAGGAGGATGGATGGTGAACTTGTTGAACGAAAGGCAATGATAGACTACGTGTGTGTGGATGAGCGAATGAGAAGACAAGTGTTGGATGCAAGGGTGTGGAGAGGGTGGAGGAATGGAGTCTCGGACCATCACTTAGTGATGGCCAAGGTAAAGATGCAAAGAAAGTGGTTGAGTAGGCAAAGGGGAAGACAGGAGGAAGCAGCTACTGTGAGAAGAGTGGAGAAATTGCAAGATAGTGAGAAAATGACAGAGCATAAGAGCATAGTGGAAGAAAGATTGGGAAGGTATGAGCTGGAGCAGATGGAAGGGGTGGAAGACGTATGTAAGATATTCACGGAAGAGATAGGCGCAGCGTGTGAGGTGGTTTGTGGAGTGAGGAGGAGATGCAAGGGTGTACAAGGGACAGCATGGTGGAATGATGAGGTGAAATGAGCTGTGGAACAAAAGAAGAAGGTATATGGTGAATGGTTGGCGAGTAGAGGTAGGGGAGAAGAGAGAGGTATATGTGAGCAGGAGAAGGGAGGTAAAGAGACTGGTGAAAGAGAGTAAGAAGAAAGTGGATGAAGAGTTTAGGAGGAATCTGAGTGTGAAATGGAGGGAGAGTAAGAAATTGTTTTGGAAGGAGGTATAGAAAGTAAGGCAGTGTGAAAGGGGAAATAATAGGGGAGTGAAAGATAGGAATAATAGATTGTTGGTGGAGAAGAGAGAGAAGTTGAGGAGATGGAAGGAGCACTTTGGGGATTTGTTGAATGTAGAGAGCGAGAGCAGTGTGGGTATAAGTGGTTGGGGAATGGCTGGGAGAAGAAGAGATGAGAGGAGGGAGGAAGAGATCAGTAGGGCGGAAGTAGTGGAAGCGATGAAGAAGATTAAGCTGGAAAAGGCCCCAGGAATTGATGGAGTGTGTGGTGAAATGCTTAGGTATGGGGGTGAGATTGTTGTGGAGTGGATATGGAAGTTGTGTAGATTGGCTTGGGAAGAGGGAAGGGTTCCAGAGGACTGAAAATCAGGTATAATTGTTCCTCTGTACAAAGGAAAAGGGGAGAGAGAAGTATGTGGTAACCATAGGGGTATTTGCCTTCTTAGTGTGACTGGTAAATGTATGGTAGAATACTCATTGATAGGGTTAGGCATATGACAGAGGAGCTAGTTGGAGGAGAACAAGGGGGATTGAGGAAGGGAAAAGAGTGTGTAGATCAGATATTTGTTCTAAGATGTTTAGTGGAGAAGTATCTAGAGAAGGGAAGGAAAGTGTATGCTGCCTTCATGTACTTGGAGAAAGCTTATGACAGAATAGATAGGCAAGGTATGTGGAAGGTATTAAGAATATATGGAGTGCAGGGGAAATTGTTGAGTGCTGTGAAGAGTATGTACGAGGGAGCTAGGGCTACGGTGCGAATGGATGGTGAGCTGAGTGAGTTCTTTGATCTCAGTGTGGGACTGAAACAGGGTTATGTGATGTCTCCATGGCTGTTTAATATATATATATGGATGGGGTTGTAAAGGAGGTGCAAGGTAGGGCAGTGGATGTGGGGCTGGCCCTAATGAATGAGGGTGAGATTTGGAAGCTTCCGGTGTTGCTGTTTGCTGATGATACAGTATTGTTGAGTGAAGATGAATGGGAGTTGCAAGGTTTGGTGAATGAATTTGGGACAGTGTGTAGGAGGAGGAAGCTGAAAGTTAATGGAAACAAAAGTAAAGTTATGGTGTTTGAGAGGAATGAAGTCACAGAGTGTGCAGTGAGGTTGGATGGTGAGGATATGGAGAATGTGAGTGCATTCAAGTACTTGGGTAGTGTGATGAGTAAGGATGGAACTTTGGGGGATGAAGTACGTGAAAGGGTACAGCAGGGAAGGAAGGTTGTTGGTACACTGAAAGCAGTGATGAGAAATAGGGAGGTGAGTATGGAAGTTAAGAAGTCACTGCATGATGGTATTGTGCCCTGACGTATGGAAGCGAGGCATGGACCTTGCAAGAGGAGAACAAGTCAAGAGTGAGAGCAGCGGAAATGAGTTACTTGAGAGGAGCATGTGGAGTGACATGGAGGGACAGGTTGACAAATGAAGAAGTGAAGGAACGTTGTGGGGTAGATGTGGATGTGGTTGAGAAGATTAGGAGAAATACACTGAGGTGGTTTGGACATGTGGAGAGAATGGAGAATGAAAGACTGACTAAGAGGGTGTATGTAGGTGAGGTGGAGGGAGGGAGAGGGAGGGGTAGACCGAGGATGAGGTGGAGGGATGGAGTTGAGAGGTATATGAGGGAGGGGGGGGTGAGTTGGGGGGAGGGAAGTCAAATGGTGGGTGACAGAGTGACTTGGCGGCGTTTTGTCTGCGGCCACCCTTTGCGGGATTAGGGCGTCGGGCTATAGATAGATAGATAGATAGCTTTTGCATTATCCATATAAAGGACAACCTTAAATGCCAGAGTCATTTTCCTGCAGTGCTTCTGTGGGTCGGGAATGAAATACCAGTCGAACCACTTGTGCGACAGACTCTCAACCATGTAATCCTGCGGTTTGACCTCCCAGTAAACGTTGAGGTTCTTCATGTTGCAATGTCTGTAGGGACAAGATTTATGGAATTTGCGGATAATTAGTGGCTTTATCTTGTGTTAGCCTGAAGCTTTGCAGGTGAGTAAGACGCTCAGCCGCTCTTTATTCATCTTTCCGACTGCCTGCCTCTGTCCCTTCGTCAGGTATGTGTATCTTGCCGACCGCTTCCAGAAGATTCCGGTTTCATCACAGTTATAGACCTGGTGCCATGAATACCCACCCTTCTCAACAATCTTGCATGCCTTCTCTGGAGAGCTAGCAGTCTATGTCAGCAGAGCCCACCTCACCGTGGTAAGCAGCGCATCTCACCTCACACGTTTTCTTAAACCTGAAGCGTCGCCCTGACAAAGCTCTGAACGTGGGTGGCGGGTTTATATTCTTCTTCCTGCAAACTGCGGCGTATATCCTTAGTGCCACGTCCTTGTTGGCCCAGGTAGAGATGCTCACACCCACCTGGCTCTGGCTGTCGAGCCAGCAGAGAAGATATCCTTCTGTTATGGCCATGACATGTCATACCACAGACAACCCCACAATCACAGTCTTGTTGGACGAGAAGAACTTGGTCCGGATCATAACCTTTGGACAATTATTGGCATAAACACACACGCATAACAGCACCCTAAAATCTACTGTACACCGTAAAAATAATTTGATGTTTAATTTTTTTTATAAGCCAACACTTTAACGGTACACCCTCAAGGGTATAATGTACATTAACTTTATAAGTACAGTAACCAAACACACATGCATAACAGAACCCTAAAATCTACTGTACACAGAAAAAATAATTTAATGTTTAATTTTTTTATAAGGCAGCACTTAAACAGTACACCCATAGGGGTATAATGTACAGTAACCAATGTTACCGGTTTCCATTACAATACAGTACTGTATATTAGTAATGTGAACGTGGAGAACAAAATCAATTGTGTAATTGGGATTAATGTGGTGAAGAATGTAGAAAATTTTCAATATCTAGGAACGATTGTAACGTCTAATGGATCATTAAACAATTAAATTGAGGAGAGGATTAGACAGTCTTGGTGAGTTGTTGGAATGTTGAAATCTGTTTGGAATAATAATATGCTTTCGGTACATACTAAAGTAAAAATTGGCAAGTCCATGGTTAGACCAATTTTAATTTATGGGCATGAGTCATGGTACAGTACAATTGCAACAGATGAGAAAGTATTAGGATTTGAGAATAAAATACTGAGAAGGATTCTTGGGGTAAAGTGGCAAGACAGAGTTACAATTGAAAGAGTAAGGGATATTATGAGAGTGGAACCAATTGATGAATATGTGAGACTGTCTTGTTGGAAATGGCTGGGGCACATATACAGAAAAGAAGGCTGTTTAATACAGGATGTGCCAGAGTGAACTGCTAGGGGAAAAAGAGGCAGAGGTAGGCCAAGGGAAACCTGGTTGAGGACAATGAAAAGAGAAGTAGGAGAGGAGTGTTGGTGGGACCTGAAGGTGATGGCAAGAGACAAATATTGGTGAAGAGAGTTCATCGAAGCCCCATGCATCGCATGGGGTACCACAGGAAATGATTGATTTATTGATTGACTGTATATTCCATCCCTGAACTGTTCTGACTAAGACTTGGTTGGTTAACATTGGTTACCTCTAAAAACTTACCCCATTAGGTGAATACTGATACAGTAAAAAAGAGTGGCAGAAAAAAAGGTTGACCAAAAACAATGCAGACACATTTACTTTATTATTATTTAACACGCACTCACCTGCTTTTTGAGAGTTTCCCTCTTCTTCCTGATGGTCCTTACAGTGCTCTCAGGAGCCCCTGTCAGGCGACGTACTTGGAGCTATCAACCCCTCTTCAAGGAGCTTCAAAATCCATCCCTTCTCGGCCGCTGAATACTGGCAGTGTTTCTGGCCAACCCTGTATGCGCACTTCTCCTTAGGCTGCTGTGATGACCCTGCACCATCCCCCTCAGCTCATCGCTCTGCACACAGTATCTCACTGGTGCGCTGCATCTCAAACATCAAAGCACGGTCGTCCAGGTGTGGGTCGGGAAGCCACGAGCCACAAGACAATCACAGCACAAAAAAAAGCAATGGTGTGTGGGTCTGTAGTACCGCTGCTGTCTCGGTAGAGGGCAGCATGGTCACAAGATGCCGCCAACAAGTGAGCATCGGTACGTGTTGTCGGCTGCCAGCTGGGAGCACCGAAGTGTGAGGAAATTAGTGAAGTGTGAAACAACTCAGAAACTTTTTTCTTGCGTGAAAAACAAGCTGCACCAGATATGTCTGAAGCCAAGGAGTCTCGCTTGAGTCTCAACATCTCAAGTTCATGTTTTTCACGTGCCTCACGCTCGGCATCTTCGTGTTCTTGTTGTTCTCACACGCATTCACATTCTCTCTCTCGTTGTTCTCGCTCATATTCATGTTGTTCTCACTCTTATACTAACTCGAGTTTGCGCTGTTTTTGCTCGTATTCGCGTTGTCGCTCGTGTTCACGTTCTCTTTCTCGTTCTTCATGAGCATCTTTCTCACGTTGTTGCTCGTAACTAAACCGAGAGAGGATGTAGTCCTTAATTTTCCCGGGGTTGCTAAGCCCCATATCTTTGGCTTCCTGTATATAAATGTCGGTAGGCATCATGCTAACTCAGTCTGAGTGAACTAGATTTTGCAGAGAAATGCCAATAATCAAGAATGAAGAATATAGGCACAGGTTAGTGGTGACCAGTTTTATGTAGTTAACCCGTCACGTCCCAAGGTTTTCCGCACCTCCGACATCCCCCAGTCCCGAGGTATTTTCGAAAAAAAATTTTTTGGCTAAAACCTTCACTTTTGGTGAGAAACATCGAAAATTCATAGAGAAATCGCTCACCTGAGGTTTAAAATACCCAATCCAGGTAGGAGTTCCTCCTTACCTGATTGGGTTTTCTAACATGCTGGCACCAAAGAAAACGAGTTCTACCGGAGGGTAACTATTTTATCCACTCATAAACGGTATTTATTTATTAACTTGGTACGAATGTATATGTAGTATTAGAGTATATTGGTTTTCAAGCAGTAATAAAGGCATTATAAGCATTGTTTCACTCACTAACTAATCACCATACCTGACCTTTTTTTGCCACATTACTTGATAATTATTTCTGTCCGTTTCTTCTTCTAATGCTATGTAAACATTGTCCTCCACATTGTCATCGATTGGGGAATCACTCTGGCCCTGAATATCTTTACTAGCCAGGTCACTGGTAACAGGTCCTTTGGCAAGAGAATGGCGTGAGGAGAGGAGGGGGGAGGTTATGCGGTGTAAGGCATTGTCCCTGCTTGGCATCTTGTAGAGGAATAGAGGAAGGTGTCCCGTGTATACATACAAAAAATCACGCGCGGAAATTGAAAATTGTGCAAATTAGGGACCTTGCAATTGCACGACGTACTGGTACGTCGCTGGGACTGGCAAATGCAAATCGTTGCAGCATACCCATACATCGACGGGATGGGGCGGGTTAAACTGGTAAAGAAAGAAAATTAAACAACAACTGACTGTGAAAACTATTACATAAAATTAATAGAAATGAATCAATAATCACCAATAAAATAGTGCCTATAAACTTTAATGATAAAAACCTAAGTATGAGTGAGTGAGTATTATCTCGTTAATAACTTTAGAGCTAGGAGTTATATCCTGGCGAGGTCGCCAGATGTCACATGGGTTTTGTGAATTTAAAAATTAAATAAAGGTTATGTGTTTTGCTTGAAAATAGAGACAACGAATTGACTTGTGAAATCAAGCAGAAAGTTTTACTTTATGCCTGCTTACTTCGCCGATTCTCTAAGGACGAGAATTTATAAACTTTCTCGACAGTACACAGCAGATACTGATTACTCACATGCACTGTTTGTTAGTACTGTTAGCCTTTGGAGAAAGTGACTCCACCCCTGACAGTCAATAACTAATGCTACTAATGATAAACAGGTTCTTGCCAGTGCATTAACTCCAGGCTGGCACAACGGATTTAAGCTTAGTACAAGAGAACTGGCCTAAGTACCAGTTATGAATAATGCAAAGCGTTAGTGCCAACTAGAAGCGGCAACTAAATTAAGCTTAATGTGGAGAAATAAAACACGAGTTTACATTACATTAAGCTCAAGAAAAAGAACTGTAAAATTTATTAATTGCAGTGAAATAAATTGACCTTACTTGAGTCTCACATGAATTAAAAAATAAGGAGAACACACTCGCTCACTCAAAAGCTAAACTCTTAAGCCTCGGAAAAACGAAAAGAAATACTGGTCAGAATATGGGCTAAGCAGAATGACTGGACGTTGACACGTAGGACGGACGCTGCAACCGCTAAACCTCTGCACCGATTCATGCTGGGTGGAGATTTCCAGGACTCTCTGTACATGAACCTTCTCTCACGGCGCTTCAATCCTGACTGACTTCAAATTGTGAGAGAGAGGCAAGGGCCGGCCGCGCTTGCTAACGGCCAACGGAAATAATGAGCGAAACACGCCCACAATAAATCACTCACCGAAGGCACCAATGTCGCACGCAAGGACAATCACTTATGAAACAGTGAAAATTGTTCTGAAAACCGTCCCAATCGAGTGAATGCGTGGCGGTTGACTGAGTGATACTTATTGGGAATTCCACTAAAATTTGCGGTTTCCCACCAAAGTTCAATGTCACGAGTTTGTTTAGATACAGAATCGCACGAATTCATGACATATATACAGTATACATATATATATATATATATATATATATATATATATATATTTATTTATTTTATAATGAATGGAGGAAGGAAAAACAAAGGAAATTTTTCGAAAATACAGATTGGAGAAAATTCAGAGAAGCAAGAGAGATACAGAGGAAGTGGGATATCTTTCTAGACCTCTATAATTCAGGAGTGGAAAAATATGTTCCAAGAGTAAGTGGGAAAGAAAACAGGAAAAAGGATTAGTTTACAAAAGGTGTATGATAGCAAAAAAAAAAAAAAGAGAGAGAGAGAGAGAGAGAGAGAGGGACATTGTGTGGAACAATTGAAGAATGAGAGGCGGTAATAGAACAAAGGAAAAATATAGTGCTAGAATTGAATATACAAGAATACGTAGAGAGGAAGAAAACCAAACTGTTTTATAGATTTGTCAACGGCAAATTGAAACAAAAGACAGGAAACACTAAACTGAAAGTAGAAGGAGAGGTGTATAAAGGTGCGGCAATGCAAGCTGAAATAATGAACAAATGCTTCTCGTTGGTTTTCACTAAAGAAAGGGATTTTGTGGAGGGAGAGGGAGTGACTAGAAATTTGATGATAAAAGGTATAAAAGTGGAAGTGCAGGAAGTGTATAAATTGCTGGAAACTCAAGATGTAAGGAAGGCCCCAGGACCGGACAGAGTCTCTAACTCGGTACTAAAGGAATGGAGAGAGTAACTGGCTGATAAGATTCACCGTTTAATTGTGTCATCTCTGGAAGAAGGGTAAGTGCCTTGGGAATGGAAGACGACCAGTGTGGTACCAGTTTATAAGGGAGGAAACAAAGAAGAACCCCTGAATTATAGACCAGTCTCCCTGACCAGCATGGTCACAAAATTGTGCAAGAGAATCCTGAAAGACAGATGGATAAACATCTGGAGGGGATGAACATGTTGGCTGAATGTCAGTTTGGATTCAGAAGTGGAAGGTCATGTGTTTCCAATTTGTTGAGCTTTTACTCAAGAGCGATTGATGTGCTACAGGAGAGAGACGGTTGGGTGGATTGTGTATATTTAGATTTGGAGAAAGCCTTTGACAAGGTATCCCACAAGCGACTAGTGTGGAAATTGGAGCACGTTGGAGGACTGAAGGGAAACCTCCAGGAGTGAATGAGAGACTTTGAGAGACAGGCAAATGAGGACAGTAATAAAGGGCAGGATGTCTTGATGGAGGGAAGTAACAGAGTCCCACAGGGCTCGGTGTTAGTCCCAGTAATGTTCCTGGTTTCCATAAACAATAATGTTATGCAAGTCTGTTTGCTGATGATGCAAAGATCTTGAGGAAATGTGAAGTAGTTGAGGTAGACTGTAAAATGCTGCAGGGGACCTGGATAGGATTCGTGATTGGAGCCGGATGTGGGAAATGAAATTCGGTGCAAAAAAATTTAAAATATTGGAAATGGGTAAAAGTACCAAGAGGCCATCGCAAAAGTGAGAGAAGAGAAAGATTTGGGAGCGCTGGTCCAGGATAGTTTGTCATCTGAAAAACACATTAAGAAGACAGTCAGAAAGACATATAAACTCTTGACTAACATAAGAGTAGCATTTCGTTACATTGATGAGGAGATGATGAAAAAATTGATAGTGGCCATGATTCGCCCCAGGTTGGAATATCTGGCAATAGTGTGGTCCCCACACCAAATGAAAGATATAAACAAGATTGAGAGAATGCAAAGAACAGCAACCAAGATGGTCCCTAGCCTGGCAGATCTGTTGTATAGAGAGAGAGAGGCTGGAAAACCTGGATCTGCTATCCTTGGAGGAAAGGAGAGAGAAGGGCTACATGATTGCACTGTTCAGGGCCATGATGGGAGTAGATAAAATTGACAGAAAAGATATGTTTGCATGGGATAGGAGAGTAACAAGAGGATACTAAGTGAACGTAAAGAAACCAAGCTGCTTGAAGGATATCAAGAAATATCTATCTATCTATATACCTAGGCTGCTTCCCCCAAGGAAAGGGAGGTAGCCGAGACAGGACGACTCACTCTCCATTTACTCATCCATTCAAACACATTCATTCGCATCTTAGCCCCAAAGGGGAGAACGGACAGATCCTCACCACATCACACCTCACAAGGGTCAACTGCGCAATGCAATCAGTGACTTCCGCAGCAGGGCCCGACAGCAGAACTGGTTTACCCCTGCCACATCATAACAGACCCATCCCCTTACCTGCACCTGACCTGACTAGCTGATCATATTGATGCATGGACCTGTGGAATAGCCTGGACAAAGAGATCGTCCAGTCTAAAAACTTAAACGAGTTCAAAGCAAAATCTGACACTGAGAAACAGAGATGGGACCCCACAAGCATAGCTCATTTCCTGCAAATCACAACTAGGTAAACACACACACACACACACACACACACACACACACACACACACACACACACACACACACACTTGCTTACTTACTTTTGAGTCACATCCAAAGGTTATAAAAGAAAGCAGTGAGCTGGAAGGGGGAGGAAGAGATAAAGATCAAGGTTGAGTTGGAGGTATGGAGTGGAGAGCTATATGAGAAAGAGGTGTGTGAGGTGAAAAGAGGACAGCCTGACAGCAGGGGACAGGGTGATGTGGAGGTGAGCCATTTGTGGCTACACCTTTTGGGATTAAACACTGTGGCTATAGTTAGAATGATAGAATATGTTAACCAGTGATACAGTGAGTATTCTCTTGCTCACCTTTTATAAACTGACTTTTTACAGACATGCTAGCCAAGTACTTACATAAAGGACAGCAGAGAAGGAAAATGAAGCAGGCACTTGGGGAGGAAGAGGACGAGGAAGATGAAGAGGAGGAGGAGGAAGAGTATGACCAAGTAGAAGAAGAGGAAGAGGAAGAGGAGGAAGAAGAGTTAATCTCAGAGTCAACAGAGGAACAGGAACGGAGAACCTTGATGAGAGACTGCTTTTCAGCTCTGGTAGATACTCTGACTAAGCAGGTAAGTGTTGTCAGTGTGTCGCTGTCAGTAACTCCTGTACTGTGGTAATGACTTTGTGTCATAATTCACCAACTGTCAGAAGATATTTTCATCTTTTTGGATTTGGGCAGAATCAATGCTAATTTTTTTTTTTAGCTCAAATTACAGGTACATAATGCTTAGTGATCATAAAAAAAAAAAGAAAAAAAAAGGCATTTGTAGACAGACATCAAACAAATATATCATAATATGGATTCATTGTTAATATGTTGGTCTGGTGATGTAAGACACCATTTTGAGTGGAGGTCATATGCTTCACATGGCAGTTTATACTCACAAGTAATGAGTGAAGGTTTTTTGTCATGTAGTGTTATCATGAGAAAAGTCTGATCCCATACTCTTAAATATTATGAACTTCAGTAGCCTAACATTGGATACTGCTGTGACTGGCTGTTACTTCTTCATATTTTTCAGTAGCCCCATGCCCTAGCATATCTTCAGGAAAAATATATAGGAAAAGAAAAGGAAAAGTACTTTGTTTTTGTTGCTTTGGAGAAGGCTGTTGACAGTCTTAAGGGAGATGGTGAAGTGGGCAATGTACTTTGTTTTTGTTGATTTGGAGAAGGCTGTTGACAGTCCCTAGGCAGGTGGTGATATGGTACTGTAAAAGCAGAGTGAGTGTTGCCATGTGCAGTTTGCCACAAGGGTGTGGGAAGTCACTCCATCTTATGCAGTGTGGTGATAAGTGGATGCAAAAGAGATGTAGTGGTATTAGAGGTAGGCTTCAAAATAATGCTGATTTTGTGTGTGTGGTGTGCCTGGGAGAGCATATGGAGATTGTCAGGCATGAAAGGATTGATCTGGCTGGTGGGTCTCTGAGTGTGTGGAGGAGTTTTATTATTTGAAGGATGTGTCATGTGCCGGAGATGGGTCTGGAGGTAGCTCTTTGTCTACGATAAGGAGTGGTTGGAGGAAGTTTAGGGAGTTGTTGAGAGGTTTCGCTCTCCTTGCTAAGGGATCCTTATATGCAATATGTCATATGAGTGTAATGCTGTATGGTATTGGACCTGGGCAGTAAAGGAAGAGGATATTCATTGGCAGAAATGCACAAGAATGACAATCATTACCTGGAAGTGCAGTGCGTTTTTAAATGTGAGGCCTGGGGCGGCAAGGATTGTCATTGAAGAGTTTAGAGTAAGGATGGGACTTGAATGTATTGGTGTTGTGATGAGGAGGGGTAGATTAAGATGGTTTGGGTATGTTGAGAGGATTGTTGATCACAATTGGGTATGAAAGGTGAGAAGTGTTAACACTGAAAATAGGGTTGAGAGAGGCAGACCAGATACGATTTTGGACAAGGTCATAGGATCCTTCAGGATAAGAGACTGATCAGGGATGCTGCCAGAGATCAAGCAGCATGGAAAGCCACCATTTGGTAACAAAGGCAACAAAGACTGATGCATGCAAGTATGTTGGAACCTCTATAAATGAAACAAAATGAAGTGATGTGAACTGATATAATTCATATATTTGTTTAGCAGACGTGGCAGCAATTTAAACCCTATAATCATCCATCACAAAGCCTTTCCCCAGATCATAGTTCTTTGGAAGGAGAATGGCTCCGAGCTGCCTCTT
Source organism: Coenobita brevimanus (assembly GCF_032717465.1). Lineage (NCBI taxonomy): Eukaryota > Metazoa > Arthropoda > Malacostraca > Decapoda > Coenobitidae > Coenobita > Coenobita brevimanus. The sequence continues at coordinate 38,001,898 of NC_137053.1, read as the reverse complement.
GGAAGATTCAGCAGAATTCAGTTCCTTTCTGGGTGATGGAAATTTATTATATAACCTAGGGACAGCATAGGAAGAAAAAAACAATCAGAGAAAGGTGCATGGTGAAAAACTCTGTGCTCATCAAGGTGCCAGGGATCATCTTCCCTTTGTAGTGTCACAGTTGGATGCACCAGTGAACCAGTGAAACTTTTAACAGTTAAGCAAGATACTTTGGTTCACCTAACTGAAGAACCTTGAAAGTATTGAGTCAGTTTAAATTCTGTTGTAGCCATTACAGGCAACAGTGTAACTCAGAGATAAGGTAGTTGGGGTTCATGGAGGAAGGCCAAAGGTTTGAGGTGCCCACTGCTATAAGAGCCTATTCCAAAAAACATATTCTTCAGGAAACTGAGGTTAAAGTTGACAATAAGGCTCACCATGAATTTCATACATAATCATACATTATGTTACATCAATTTTGGGTTCTAATAAAAATGTGTTCATTGAATGAAAAAAGAGAGAGAGAAAAAAAATCATTCATTCATCATCTAATCCAGTGTTGCCCCATGAGGAGTTTAAGAACCTTGGGCTAGGCAAGTTGGTCCTGACATTGAAGATAAGAGTGACCAGCCTCATTCATCCCTGAGTGGCATTACATGAGCAATAAACCCCAACCATCCCTTGCATGTAAACCTGCACTGGCTACATTCAATTGGAGCGCCTTAATTGTCCACTAAACCACTAGGCACCATATTTTGGTTGTATGGTTACCACCTACTGTAGTAAATGGTTTCCTGGTGTACGGGAAACCATTTGGCTTGTCACTCAGCGTAGAGTCACCTGTAGACAGAAAGAAGAGGAAGGAATGAAGGAAAGTAAGACAGAAGAAAAAGGATGGAAAGAAGGAAGACAGGAAAGGGCACGCATCCGAGAGCAGCACTACATCGAATGATGAGTGGCGCCACCATCCACTAATATAACAATTGATACATGTGAATAAAGCGCCTCGGACCAGGACGGACCTTACGTTGACGACTAAGGAACAGACAAAGGACATTTTGAGGGTGGGAACATGGAATGTGAGACGAGTGAATGATGAAGTGAAAGAGAGAGATTGTTCAGGTGCTTGAGGATGCAAGAGTGGATATACAGTATGTGGATTGACTGAAACTAAATGGTGAGGTGAAAGGGTGAGAGAGTGGGAATATGGTTTAGGTATATGTGCGGGAGTTAATGAGAATGAGAGGGCAAGAGAGGGAGTATGTCTGATGATAAGCAAGAAGTGGAAGGAGAATATAAAAGAGTATGGAACAGTGGGTGCAAGGATTGTATGGGTGAGGATGAAAGTAGGTATACAAACGTGGGCGATTGTATGTGTGTATGCTCCGACAGAGGACCAAGTGGCAAGAGTGAAAGATTAGAGTTTCAGGCAAGAGTAGAAGCATGTATGGACAAATTTGAGAGGAGCGAAAGAGTGCTTTTGATTGGAGACATGAATGGCAAAGTTGGGAATGTACGAGTGGATGGAGTGGTTGGTTAGTGGGGTGTGCCAGCTGATGTAGATGGGAATGATAGTGCTTTGGTGGACATCTGTGCTTGTAAGGGGTTGGCAATAGCCAACACCTACTTTCGACATAAGATGATCCACTGGTATACTTGGAGAATAATGAGGAGGATGGATGGTGAACTTGTTGAAGGAAAGGCAATGATAGACTACATGTGTGTGGATGAGCAAATGAGAAGACAAGTGTTGGATGCAAGAGTGTGGAGAGGGTGGGGGAATGGAGTCTCGGACCATCACTTAATGATGGCCAAGGTAAAGCTGCAAAGAAAATGGTTGAGGAGACGAAGGGGAAGACAGGAGGAAACAGCTCTTGTGAGAAGAGTGGAGAATTTGCAAGATAGTGAGAAAATGACAGAGTATAAGAGCATAGTGGAAGAAAGATTGGGAAGGTATGAGCTAGAGCAGATGGAAGGGGTGGAAGACGTATGTAAGATATTTACGGAAGAGATAGGCGCAGCGTGTGAGGTGCTTTGTGGAGTGAGGAGGAGATGCAAAGGTGTGCAAGGGACAGCATGGTGGAATGATGAGGTGAAACGAGATGTGGAACAAAAGAACAAGGCATATAGTGCATGGTTAGCGAGTAGAGGTAGGGGAGAAGATGAGAGAGAGAAGAGAGGGTTATGTGTGAGTAGGAGAAGGGAGGTGAAGAGACTGGTGAAAGAGAGTAAGAAGAAAGTGGATGAAGAGTTTGGGAAGAATCTGAGTGTAAAATGGAGGGAGAGTAAGAAATTGTTTTGGAAGGAGGTAAAGAAAGTAAGGTAGTGTGAATGGGGAAATAGTAGGGGAGTGAAAGATAGGAATAATAGATTGTTGGTGGAGAAGAGAGAGAAATTGAGGAGATGGAAGGAGCACTTTGAGGATTTGTTGAATATAGAGAGTGAGAGCAGTGCGAGTATAAGTGGTTGGGGAATGGCTGGGAGAAGAAGAGATGAGAGGAGGGAGGAAGAGATCAGTAGGACGGAAGTAGTGGAAGCAGTGAAGAAGATCAAGTTGGGAAAAGCCCCAGGAATTGGTGGAGTGTGTGGTGAAATGCTGAGGAATGGGGGTGAGATTGTTGTGGAGTGGATATGAAAGTTGTGTAGATTGGCTTGGGAAGAGGGAAGGGTTCCAGAGGAATGGAAATCAGGTATAATTGTTCCTTTATATAAAGGAAAAGGGGAAAGAGAAGTATGTGGTAATCATTGGGGTATTTGCCTTCTTAGTGTGACTGGTAAAATATATGGTAGAATACTCATTGATAGGGTTAGGCATATGACAGAGGAGCTAGTTGGAGAAGAACAAGGGGGATTTAGGAAGGGAAAAGGGTGTGTAGATCAGATATTTGTTCGAAGATGTTTAGTGGAGAAGTATCTAGAGAAGGGAAAGAAATTGTATGCTGCCTTCATGTACTTGGAGAAAGCTTATTGACAGAATAGATAGGCAAGATATGTGTAAGATATTAAGGATATATAGAGTGGATGAGAAACTGTTGAATGCTGTGAAGAGTATGTACAAAGGAGCTAGGGCTATGGTGCGAGTGGATGGTGAGCTGAGTGAGTTTTTTTATCTCAGTGTTGGGTCTGAAACAGGGTTGTGTGATGTCTCCATGGCTGTTTAATATATACATGGATGGGGTTGTAAAGGAGGTGCAGGGTAGGGCAGTGGATGTGGGGGTGACTGTAATGAATGAGGGTGAGATTTGGAAGCTTCCAGTGTTGCTGTTTGCTGATGATACAGTATTGTTGAGTGAAGATGAATGGGAGTTGCAAGGTTTGGTGAATGAATTTGGGATAGTGTATAGGTAAACAAAAGTAAAGTTATGGTGTTTGAGAGGAATGAAGTCACAGAGTGTGTAGTGAGGTTGGATGGTGATGATATGGAGAGTGTGAGTGCATTCAAGTACTTGGGTAGTGTGATGAGTAAGGATGGAACTTTGGGGGATGAAGTGCGGGAAAGGGTACAGGAGGGAAGGAATGTTGTTGGTTCACTGAAAACAGTGATGAGAAATAGGGAGGTGAGTATGGAAGTTAAGAAGTCACTGCATGATGGTATTGTGATCCCTACCCTGACGGATGGAAACGAGGCGTGGACCTTGCAAGAGGGGAGCAAGTCAAGAGTGAGAGCAGTGGAAATGAGTTACTTGAGAGGAGCATGTGGAGTGACATGGAGGGACAGGTTGACGAATGAAGAAGTGAAGGAACGTTGTGGGTTGGATGTGGACGTTGTTGAGAAGATTAGGAGAAATACACTGAGGTGGTTTAGACATATGGAGAGAATGGAGAATGAAAGACTGACTAGAGGGTGTATATAGGTGAGGTGGAGGGAGGGAGAGGGAGGGGTAGACCGAGGATGAGGTGGAGGGATGGAGTAGAGAGGTATATGAGGGAGGGGGGGGTGAGTTGGGGGGAGGGTAGTCAAATGGTGGGTGACAGAGCAACTTGGAGGCGTTTTGTCTGCGGCCACCCTTTGCGGGATTAGGGCATCGGGCTATAGATAGATAGATAGATACATTAAGTATAGAGAATTATAATATGTGGAGGAAGGGGAAAAAAAAAATCCACCTTACCTTCCTAGACCTTATGAAATTATTACTAACCTTAACAGTAATATGATCAAAAGCAATACTACCCTTAGTGCAGCAACCTGTAAAAATTTGAATCTGCTGTGAAGTTTAGTTAATTTTTAATAAAGTTTCATATGGTGATTTTTATGTTTTTTTTTTCATAAGATGGTAAAGATGATTTATAGTAAGAATATCAATAAGGAATTAATCGAATTTATAAAATATGAATACTGTACTCACTAATCTCTAGGAGCCAGTAAGTTCTTGAGTGGATTGATGGTTGGGGGGCCACCAGTCAACAGTAAAAAATCATCATGAAAGTTTTGTGGTGCTCTTGATACAGTTTTACTTGCTGATTCTGAAAATCCCATCCGCTTTTTCCTACCATGCCTAGTTTTTATGATGATTGATGAACCTTCATGTTGAAATCATACAAATTTAATCCTCCTGTATCACGTGTTCATAAAGCACAAATTCGTAAATCGTGGCTAAGTGGCCGTTAGACTGCCGGCAACCTTAAATCACTGTTCAGTCACGAAAATCGTGGAGCTAGGCACCCAAGTGGGTCTTTTCCGTGGAGAACCGTAAACCACGGCATTCAAACTGAAAATCGCGACCCAACAACCAATCACCGCGCATTTCTGGTGGCAGGTGTGCATACTAATGCCACCATGTTGTTGTTGTTCTTGTCCTGCCAGTCCACACACTGTAAAATGTTGCCGTGGAGTATGGAGCTACCTGCCTTTTTTGTGCAACTTCCCTTCTCCTCCTACCTGCCATGGCCCCTCCCGACCCCCCGATGAAGTGCTGTAAGCAGTATGGCGTCAAAAAGCTGCCACCGTTGTCATACAGTCAGCGTTTGGAGCTCATTCATCGTGTTAAGAAGGGAGAGAAGTTTTCAAAGCTGGCGAAAGAGTTTGGGAAGAACAAGTGCTGAGGGGTTCTAAGTTTTTCCCAACACCACCCCACTCCATTCACTTAAGCAAATTTGTCATAGGATTAAGGTGAGAACCCTTAACATTGCTTATTGCTATTTAAAACATGCACTGAATATTCTTAAATTTGTATGTTTGTGTTTGATGGTGCCTGGATAGGTGTAGGTAGGGTGCTGTGGGGGTGGGTTGGCCAAAGTCTAGACCCAAATTAATTCTTCACCTAAGAGTTATTATTCATAAATCATGGAATTCATAAATCACAGGAGTGGTCCAGATCCAAATTGCCGCGATTTCCGATGATTGAGTGTATAACAATATTCACGTATATTCCTGTTCTTAACACTGCTTATGGTTTTTTGCAGCTGTTTTTGTATATTGAATCAGTTGAAATGTCAAGACGAGCAAAAATAGCGCCGATTATTTCTGCTATGTCTGTGGGTCATTCACCCCCAAGGGACAGCGACGCAACATCACGAACGATATCAAGAAGGTTTATCATCTGTACTTCAGCTCTGCTCTTGTAGATCGAGGCAGAAAATGGGCACTGCATGTAATTTGTACAGCTTGTTCGAGTGGACTAAGAGATTGGCTGAAAAAGATGGAAAAGACAATGCCATTTGCTGTTCCTATGATATGGAGGGAACTGAAAGATCATCCCACAGATTTTTACTTCTGCAAGGTTAACATATCCGAGTTTGTAGAACTAGCACAAGATTGCTTACCCCAGTTTGGAATCCGCTGTAAGACCAGTTCCACACAACGATGAAGATCTTCCCATTCCAATACCACCAGAAGATGGTATCGCTAGTAGCGTTGATGAGGACATAGATGTAATCCAAACTGAGTCAGATGAAGCAGCTGAGGATGCAGAGTTTTTAGCCGACAATGAAGACGCACCTGAACAGTTCTCTCAAGGAGAGTTGAATGACTTGGTTCAAGATTTGGGACTACCAAAGTACAAGGCTGAACTTCTGGCATCTCATTTGAAAGAAAAATGTCTGCTCAAGAAAGAGGTGCAAGTAACATACTTCAAAAAACAAAATGAAGATCTTTGTTCATATTTTTTTGTTGATGGACCAATATGTTTTTGCAGCGACATTGATGGATTGTTCCACCACCTTCCACCGGAGCATGATCCCTCTCAGTGGCATTTATTCATTGATTCATTGAAGAAAAGCTTGAAGGTGGTATTGCTGCACAATGGGAATGTGGAACTTTCTGTGCCATTATAACATTCATTGCACATGAAAGAGTGCTATGAAAAGATTTTGGTCCTTTTAAATGCCGTAAGATATGAAGAATACATATGGAAGCTGTGTGGAGACTTGAAAGTGATAGGTTTGTTGATGGGACTGCAATCAGGCTTTACAAAACATTGTTGTTTCTTATGCCTCTGGGATAGCCAAACATATTGAGCCAGGAACTTCGAGCATCATGAATGAGCCACTGGTTGCTCCCTGAAACATTCTTCTTCCTCTGCTTCTTATAAAGCTCAGCTTAATGAAGCAGTTCGTGAAGACACTGGGAAGAAGAAACACTGAAGCATTTGGATATGTCACAAGCAAATTCCCAGGCATCACTGAAGCTAAGCTGATAGAAGGAATATTCATCTGCCCTTAGATAGGAACTTCTGAGAGACCACAGCCACAGCACCTATCTGGCCGACGTGGAACTGGCTGCCTGCACCTCATTCAAGTGGATATGTGAAGAGGTCTCCAGATTATGTAGATGGTGTTGAGAGACTTCTTAATTCATTTGCTGCTATGGGGTGTGGGATGTCGCTGAAATTTCATTTTCTCCATTCACACCTTGAAGTTTTCGAACAGAACCTGGGAACCGTCTCTGATGAACAGGGAGAACACTTCCATCAAGATATCAGTGCAGTGGAGCATCGCTGTCAAGGCTCCTGGAATGAAAGTATGCATGTGGATCTGCTGGATGCTGTACAGGGATGAGCCTGGAACGCAGCGTCAAAGGAAGTCTAAAGCTCGATGATTTTGAGTAGTTTGAACCTTGCAAAAGTGCACTGCAACTAACTCTCTGTTATGTGTCTTGCAGGAGAGTTTCCTGTTTAGTCATTTCAAATTGGATGAAAATACAGTGCATATGTGGACTGTTTGGAGACACTGAATTAAATGAGGAATCGACATACAGTAAAAGCTCAATTAACCGGCATCCAATGCATCGGCACATCCATATAACCAGAACGCAGATTCGATACAACATGGGGTCGAAAATATTCCAGATAGCGGTCGTCCCTCTGTAATTCTTGATTAGTTCTGTACAGTACAGGATAAAGTAGTGTACGCAGGTATGTTTTCAAAATTATTTTGGCCTGCAACATGTGCTAAATTTTTCTTTAAATAATTTTTGGTAATGTTTGCTGGTTTGTGTTCAGTCCTGTACAATTTCTCCTGCTGTCTTTTTGCGTGTATTGTAGTGTACACTCATGGTCACTAATTTCTGCTTAGGGGTGCCCCCTTCGTACCCCCATATACCCAGGGAAGATGGGAGGAGGGGACGAAACGAGCTCCACCCGCCTCTACCCCAGCTTCCAACTCTCCCCCATACCCCTATCCCTCCCAGCCCCCCGTTCGTCATTCTTAACTTGCAGTTACATCTCAAGCTAACCTCATACTTTACATTCATAGTCACATTAATAATACACAAATATAAAACACTAGGATATGTAAAAAGTATATAATATGACTATGAACATGCTACAGCAAGAAATTAATGCATTGTAACGTTGACAATAAAACAAAAACTCTATCAACGGCCATCCCAAGCCTCATGCGTTGGGTGTTTGCATGTGTCCATGCCTGTGCCTGTGTGTTTCAGTGTGTTTATATCTGTTTTTCAGTGTGTGTGTGTGTGTGTGTGTGTGTGTGTGTGTGTTTGCAAAGTAGTGCACTCAACACAGGAGGCCTGAGGTGGCCGTTGTTAACGTTTTTGTTTTACTGTCAATGTCATAATGCATTAATTTCTTGCTGCAACATGTTGATACTGTAGTTATATTCTTTTAACATATCCTAATGTTCTTTGTTTGTATTGGTAGTGGGACCAAGAGTGTTAAGCATGAAATCAGTTTCAGATATAACTGCTAGTTAAGAATGACGGGTGGGGTGGGGTGTTGGGTAGGGGTAAGGGGGATGGTCGGGAGCTGGGGTAGTGGCGGGTGGAGCTCATTTCGTCCCTCCCTCCCCTCTTCCCTGGGTATTCTGAGGTAAGAAGGGGGCATCCCTGGGCAGATATTAGTGAGCGTGAATGTACCTGAACTGTATCTAATACTGAATAATGTACTTTATGAAATAAAGTCCTAAGTTTGGTACTATTTCATTTGTTTGACCTCCCAGAAAATTTCCAAGAGTAACATTTTATTATCCAGAAAATTCCATGTCCGGAATGGAAGAATCCCCATGCATTCCGGTTAATCGAGCTTTTACTCTACTTCAAAAAGTTTCGAAACTTCAAATATACTAAGAAAAACTTTGTTTTTATAAGTAAGCATATGCATCCAGCGGTAAAACTCAACCAAAGGGATAAAAGGTAGTTTCCATAAAATTTTGATCTGCTACACTAAAATGGACTGCATCCTCGTGATCGTCGTCAAAAATTGGTCTAGAAATATTATATTTTATACCTGATGAGAAACAAGTTTGAGTATGTAGACCTGTTAGTCGAGGAAACTGTCGTCTGGGTCAGACTTCCCCACTGTCTCTTTTCTTTGCAGCATTTTTCTTCCATGTTTTGGCCTTGTTAAGTCTTTTCTGTTTACACACTGGTTGTTCATATTCCACAGATGAATCACTAGAACTCATGATGTTGCATAAATCCAAGTAAAAGACTGAAATTAAAGGGCCAGCACTAAGAAATGCACATTCCCTGCAGGTATTTAATGGCTGCTGGCACTCCATGACACACAAGGATGTGTGTGATTTGTCGAGCGGCAGCTTAACAGCACTGGTATCCGACAAATACACGCTTATTGGCCAGGGCCAGCACCGTGTGCCACCATAATTACACCTTCTAGCTCTCTAAACCCAGACTTGATCATAGGTTTGGTGCACCCCAAAACATGCAACTTCAACTCGTAGTCTGCCTTATTGGAAGGTTACTTTTACCTTTGCCAGACTTACCATGTGGTAGAGTAAGGCGTCTAGGGTAATTTTTTGTGAAAATCTGAAAATCGCCAGATTGTGGGTTACGCCTCTCTAGCAGCAGGTGCCTCATATGTCATTTGGCCCTATTAAACACAGACTGCACCTTCTTTAGTAGATTATTCGGAAGACCTATCCATAATTAGATTCAGTAATCAATACAAGACCACACCATTGTGTGAACCAGTGTTGAGAGGCAGTGAGCACTCCTAATTATCTCTAATTAACCCTTTTTCATGCCCAGTGATGTTCCTAGAGGTTGTATATGTACCATCGTGAATTTTAGGTATGATCAGAAGGAGTTAAAAATTTTTCAAGAGAGCCAAAGGAAGAACTTTAGGAAAATTCTGGGATTTTACCATAACAATTTGCCATATAACAGGTTTCAGTGACACAGTTTGCACATTTTGATTTGTGGTAAAATTCCCAGATACAGTAGCTGCACAAATTGAGGATCTGCTGTATGTGATAAATAGCATCAGAACCAAAGCAGTGTCATTGCTGCACTTGAAGCTGGTGTAGCGCTTTCCATAGGGGGCCTGATAACAAGGGTCCCAGATTTTGTCTCCTTACAGTTAGTAGCTGGTATAGACTTCAGTGCCATCTTCACATCCCCAGTAGCCGCAGATAACTTAGCGTTGTCAGTTTCATTACCACCCAGCAGCTTCAACACAAGCACTTGGTGACCATGCTCCATCCCATCTCAGCCTAAATTGTTGATGGAATCATCCCTTTCCTTCTGCAGCTCCTTTAATTCTTGTTTCAAAATGTTGGCAAGTGATGGTGGAAGCTCATAGAAGTTTCCTCTGTGACTTGTCCATTCACCCAAAGTTTCAGTCCCTCAAAGGTATATCCACCCTGAAACTATCAAGATTACCTCTCAAAAGCCTCCCAGTCCTGTTCACTATCTCAGCCTCCATACCTTGTCCAGCAGTACCCACACTGCTACCAAAGTGCCATCGGATACTGGGCTGTCTCTTCAACATAAAAGTAATATCATCTTCATTTAGACCAGCACAGTTGATTTGATTCCAGGTGCCACAGTGCCACCAGTTCAGTGCCTTAACTGCCTTTGCACCCTGCTTTCTGCATTTCTGTGATACCTTGGATCATGAGCTGCCAGTGAAAACCCAGGCAACATTAATGCTAAAGTTTGCAGACAATAGAATGCAAGGATATAAGCTAGTAAAGAGAAAAGAACAAAAGAAAAAAAAAAAAGCTAGATGTTAAGCAGCACCCTCCTGATTGGTTTCACTTGTAGAGATGCTAAGTGTTCTGATAATGCATCCCATGTAAAGTTGGGGATGGGTTACGCCACCTTCTACAAAGGGTAGGGTTAGTTGCGGGTACAGTAACTTTTCTCAGTAATAAAGTACAAACATATGGTTCAGCTTTGTGCAGTGGCATTCCTTGGATTTACCTACTGCCACTGCATAAAGCTAGTTTTAAAAATATTCTAAGCATTATAATATAATAGCAAGATGGCATGGAAAAGAAATGGAAAAGATAAGAGGAAAAAAAATGTGCATTGAGATTATATCACGGAGTTTTCTTTCTAATGGTTACTTCTTGTAAAAGAATTCAATTAAACAGTGGAGTTTGGATTAAAGTTACAGCTTTCTTTTAGTATTATAGAGTAACTCTTGCAAGTCATGATTAATTAATTGCCAGTCACAGTTTGATTCAGGTACTTATTGCTTAATATAATATTGCAGATTGGATCCAGCATTAGTGAGGTGCAGATGCTAGTTCATGAGCTTCGTCGCATCACAGTGTTGTGGGATGAGCTGTGGTTGGGTACTCTAGCACAGCACCACAGTGACATGTCACGCAAGTGCCACCAGCTTACAGCAGAAATAGCCCGCCTCAACAATAATTCATCACTCTCACAGCCAGAGAAACTTCAGTTAATTAAGAAAAAATATGACATCATATTTAAGCCTGTAAGTGTAAATTGATTGCTTTTGAAATTGAATTTTTGAAATGATTGGTGCTTGTTGCTGGTATAATTCTTTTTCAAAGAATGCTTAATGCTGCTTTTTTTTTTTTTTTTTTTTTTTTTTTCCCCATGTATGGGAATTCAGGAGCATGCAATATGATTAGCAGGTGGTTGAGGAGTATACTGCTGATCATCAGATTGTGAGATAGTTCTTCAGTTAGAAAAGGAAGCAGTTTGAGGACGTGAATTTCATTAAAACATTTTTGTTTCATCATCAAATTGTGAGATAGTTCTTCAGTTAGAAAAGGAAGCAGTTTGAGGACGTGAATTTCATTAAAACATTTTTGTTTCATCTTCCAAAAGACCTTCCAGCATGTCATGAAAACACTGATAATTTCATTGCTGGCAGCACTCTTAAGTCCAGTGTCAAGTCAGTTTAGAGGTGACTGTGAGTCAGATGCATCTGAATGGCATTTGGTTGACTTAAGGTTTGTTTAAATTTAGCATATCAGGTGTCACTGGGCGTGTTTCAAGTATATAGTTTTTTTTTCTAGAATTTTGGCTCTGGTGACAGTGTAGATTAATGGATATGTCCTGTTATTTAATACTGGGTATGTAATATAATATAATATAAATTATTTTTCAAGAATACTCCCCCAGTATCCCTGCTTGTTGTACGAGGCGACTAAAAGGGTTGGTGGTGGGTTAGTGCCCCACCCCATAAAAAGAACTAACTAAAAAAGCGAATAAAGTGCCTCGGACCCGGACGGACCATACGTTGACGACTAAGGAACGGACAAAGGACATTCTTAGGGTGGGAACATGGAATGTGAGAGGAGTGAATGATGACGTGAAAGAGAGAGAGATTGTTCAGGTGCTTGAGGATGCAAAAGTGGATATATGTGGATTGACTGAAACTAAATGGTAAGGTGAAAGGGTGAGAGAATGGGAATATGGTGTAGGTATATGTGCGGGAGTCAGTGAGAATGAGAGGGCAAAAGAGGGAGTATGTCTGATGATAAGCAAGAAGTGGAAGGAGAATATAAGAGAGTATGGAATAGTGGGTGCAAGGATTGTATGGGTGAGGATGAAAGTAGGTATACAAGCATGGGCGATTGTATGTGTGTATGCTCCAACAGAGGATCGAGTGGCAAGAGTGAAGGATCAGTTTTGGGCGAGAGTAGAAGCATGTATGGACAAGTTTGAGAGGAGCGAGAGAGTGCTGTTGATTGGAGACATGAATGGCAAAGTTGGGAATGTACGAGTGGATGGAGTGGTTGGTCAGTGGGGTGTGACAGCTGAAGTAGATGGGAATGGTAGTGCTTTGGTGGACGTCTGTGCTTGTAAGGGGTTGGCAATAGCCAACACCTACTTTCGTCATAAAATGATCCACCGGTATACATGGAGAGTAATGAGGAGGATGGATGGTGAACTTGTCTAACGAAAGGCAGTGATAGACTACGTGTGTGTGGATGAGCGAATGAGAAGACAAGTGTTGGATGCAAGAGTGTGGAGAGGGTGGGGGAATGGAGTCTCGGACCATCACTTAGTGATGGCCGAGGTAGAGCTGCAAAGAAAGTGGTTGAGGAGACGAAGGGGAAGACAGGAGGAAGCAGCTCCTGTGAGAAGAGTGGAGAAATTGCAAGATAGTGAGAAAATGACAGAGTATAAGAGCATAGTGGAAGAAAGATTGGGAAGGTATGAGCTAGAGCAGATGGAAGGGGTGGAAGACGTATGTAAGATATTCACGGAAGAGATAGGCGCAGCGTGTGAGGCGGTTTGTGGAGTGAGGAGGAGATGCAAAGGTGTGCAAGGGACAGCATGGTGGAATGATGACGTGAAACGAGCTGTGGAACAAAAGAAGAGGGCATATGGTGAATGGTTGGCGAGTAGAGGTAGGGGAGAAGATGTGAGAGAGAAGAGAGAGGTATATGTGAGCAGGAGAAGGGAGGTGAAGAGACTGGTGAATGAGAGTAAGAAGAAAGTGGATGAAGAGTTTGGGAGGAATCTGAGTGTGAAATGGAGGGAGAGTAAGAAATTGTTTTGGAAGGAGGTAAAGAAAGTAAGGCAGTGTGAATGGGGAAATAGTAGGGGAGTGAAAGATAGGAATAATAGATTGTTGGTGGAGAAGAGAGAGAAATTGAGGAGATGGAAGGAGCACTTTGAGGATTTGTTGAATGTAGAGAGTGAGAGCAGTGTGAATATAAGTGTTTGGGGAATGGCTGGGAGAAGAAGAGATGAGAGGAGGGAGGAAGAGATCAGTAGGGCGGAAGTAGTGGAAGTGATGAAGAAGATTAAGCTGGGAAAGGCCCCAGGAATTGATGGAGTGTGTGGTGAAATGCTTAGGTATGGGGATGAGATTGTTGTGGAGTGGATATGGAAGTTGTGTAGATTGGCTTGGGAAGAGGGAAGGGTTCCAGAGGACTGGAAATCAGGTATAATTGTTCCTCTGTACAAAGGAAAAGGGGAAAGAGAAGTATGTGGTAACCACAGGGGTATTTGCCTTCTTAGTGTGACTGGTAAAATATATGGTAGAATAGTCATTGATAGGGTTAGGCATATGACAGAGGAACTAGTTGGAGAAGAACAAGGGGGATTGAGGAAGGGAAAAGGGTGTGTAGATCAGATATTTGTTCTAAGATGTTTAGTGGAGAAGTATCTAGAGAAGGGAAGGAAAGTGTATGCTGCTTTCATGGACTTGGAGAAAGCTTATGACAGAATAGATAGGCAAGATATGTGGAAGATATTAAGAATATATGGAGTGGAGGGGAAATTGTTGAGTGCTGTGAAGAGTATGTACGAGGGAGCTAGGGCTACGGTGCGAGTGGATGGTGAGCTGAGTGAGTTCTTTGATCTCAGTGTGGGACTGAAACAGTGGTGTGTGATGTCTCCATGGCTGTTTAACATATATATGGATGGGGTTGGAAAGGAGGTGCAAGGTAGGGCAGTGGATGTGGGGCTGGCCCTAATGAATGAGGGTGAGATTTGGAAGCTTCCGGTGTTGCTGTTTGCCAATGATACAGTATTGTTGAGTGAAGATGAATGGGAGTTGCAAGGTTTGGTGAATGAATTTGGGACAGTGTGTAGGAGGAGGAAACTGAAAGTTAATGTAAACAAAAGTAAAGTTATGGTGTTTGAGAGGAATGAAGTCACAGAGTGTGTAGTGAGGTTGGATGGTGAGGATATGGAGAATGTGAGTGCATTCAAGTACTTGGGTAGTGTGATGAGTAAGGATGGAACTTTGGGGGATGAAGTACATGAAAGGGTACGGCATGGAAGGAAGGTTGTTGGTACACTGAAAGCAGTGATGAGAAATAGGGAGGTGCGTATGGAAGTTAAGAAGTCACTGCATGATGGTATTGTGATCCCTACCCTGACGTATGGAAGTGAGGCGTGGACCTTGCAAGAGGGGAACAAATCAAGAGTGAGAGCAGTGGAAATGAGTTACTTGAGAGGAGCATGTGGAGTGATGTGGAGGGACAGGTTGACAAATGAAGAAGTGAAGGAACGTTGTGTGGTAGATGTGGATGTGGTTGAGAAGATTAGGAGAAATACACTGAGGTGGTTTGGACATGTGGAGAGAATGGAGAATGAAAGACTGACTAAGAGGGTGTATGTAGGTGAGGTGGAGGGAGGGAGAGGGAGGGGTAGACCGAGGATGAGGTGGAGGGATGGAGTTGAGAGGTATATGAGGAAGGGGGGGGTGAGTTGGGGGGAGGGTAGTCAAATGGTGGGTGACAGAGTGACTTGGAGGCGTTTTGTCTGCGGCCACCCTTTGCGGGATTAGGGCGTAGGGCTATAGATAGATAAATAGATTTTTTTTTTATCTAAAGCTTCTAGAATTTTGGCCCTAGTGACAGTGTAGATTAATGGTATAAGTCTTGTTATTTAATACTGGGTATGTAATATAAATTATTATATTACATACCCAGTATTAAATTATATTACATACCCAGTATTTTTTAATTTGTACTTGGTTGTTATAGTGTTTTAGGAGAAGGATGCTAAGCCTTTGCATCTAGTTACTTCACAAAAGTGCAGTAAGCATTAGGGATTTGTTTCATGATAACCTTAAATCAGGGAGAGAAGTGCTTGAATTATACTGTGCCCATAAATCATTCAGAATTCCAAGAGTTTTACATTATTATAATAAGATCAGTGTGAGCTGACTCTGAACCTAGCTGTTTATGTATCATGCTTGCATTCTGCCCCACACAGATGGCTCATTCTTCCTTCATGGCCTTTATAATTTTATTGTGTGTTCCTTTATACTTATGTTTGTCAGTTTGCTAATGTGTTATGGTTGTGTGTTACATCCATGGCAAGTATTCACCAGTCTTTGCTGGAAGGTAAGCCCTCTGTGTTGCAGCATGGTTTTATTTATTTTTTATTTTTTGACGAATGTGAAAATTGAATTCCTAAATATTGTGGGGCAGGACCGAATGCAGCACTTTAGAAAAGAGAGGGCAAGACTCTTAGCAGAATTGCCAATTAATCCATTTACATAATCAGATTAAATGCACTTTTCTTAATTCAGTCATAGGAGAACAATAGTATAGGTAGGTGCTAATGCAGTAAGATGCACTAATATATTTGTTGCATATATTTTGGTAAAATGGCATTGCTATTTTAGTATACTGTATGCAATAACTGGTCTGACAGAAATAGGGGGATATACTGTATGCCCCCCTTGCCCCCCCCTACCCAAATCCATGCCTGGTAATGGGACATGAATTGCTCTAGTTGAGGACTTTGGCTGTGATGAGGTAAAACTTCTGGTAATTTCTTTACCCGAGCTTTTACCATTTCTTCATGTTCTGCCGTCATTTATTTCAGGCATTGACTCTGGTAACATTACCATATATCACATCCTGAGATAAGTCCTCTGGTAAGATGACAAGCAAGGATTTGAAAACCGAGCTACGTATCTGACCTGACACTCATATAATCATACGACTGAGACATCTGGATTGGGATTTCTTTCTTATGATCCTGAAGGAAAAAAATCATATTGCATAATTGGTTCCTGAAGCTTGTGCATAAGTCACATCTGCTTGTAAATCCAACCCTTGTTTTATCTGCAATTACTCTTAAGCCCTTGTGCCCCATACCATCTCTCCACTTTCTAGATCTTTCCTCTGCCACTCTTTCATTCTCTGCAGTCAGCACCAAATCATCAACATACAATGTCTTCCATGAGAGTCTATTTCTGAAGTCATGTGAGAGAGCTTTAAGCACGTGCAAGACTGACCTCAGATGCACACCAACATTCATGGAGTGATGAATTTTCCGTTAATGTTGGTGTGCATCAGGGGTCAGTCTTGAGCCCCTTATTACCTCCGCCAAGGAGGTTATGTTTTTACCCCTGTCCGTTTGTTTGTTGGTTGGTTGGTTTGTGAGCAAGATTACACACAAGCTACAGGATGGATTTCCACAAAACTTGGTAGAAGAATGGACCATGGCCCAGAATAGACTCCATTAAATTTTGGTGTGGATCCAGGAATTAGATATTGGATTAGACTTGATTGAATTAAAAGGAACTGCATGTTGGGCCTTGGCGGAGTTGTGTGCTCTACTGAGTGCCATTCTAGTTGTTGTAGTAGTAGTAGTAGTAGTAGTTGTTGTTCCCTAGGCAGTCTGGCCAAACAGCTCCGAGTCCCTAAGGAAGGCCATAGCTGAGACCAGGCTTTCCCACAGAGCTTTCAAGGAGTGTATCTTGTGTTGTTGGCTCAGGCTTTTGTATACAGTGAAGTCTTCCATAATGTGCCTAATGGTATGGGGTTCTGTGTTGCATCCTGGACAGTCATCAGCGACTGAGTCATCCAGCCTCTTCTGATAACTCAAGAGGGCTGGATGATGCCCACATCTCAGCCTTGCCAGGTGGACTCTGTCCTCACGAGGGAGGGAGGATTTAGAAGGGTGGATATTAGGGGGCCGTGCATGCAGCAGTGTGTTGTTTTAGAGTGACTGAATGGATCATCAAATGATTTGAGCATGCATGTACTTCTCGAATGAGGGGGCAGATGACATTATTTGTGTATGGTATCGTGTGCTGGATGTTGTTTTGATGTTCCATGGTGTGTGTGGATATGCTGCCATGTAGTGTAGTGGATGGTGTTGGTTTGTGGAGGCTGTGGCAAGAATTTGTGTGCCTCTCATGTCTAGGTGATCCTTGATTTTGAGCACTTTGGTTCCTTGGTGTAGGTGGTCTGTTGGTGTAGTAGCTGTGCAGCCTGTGAATATTTTTAGGGCCTTGTTCTGTATGGTCTGTAGGGTATTGTAGTATGTTTCAGTGAGGTTAGAAGCCCAAGCAGGGCTTGCATAGTTCATCACTGAACATATACATTGTTTGTATACTGTGGTGGTGGTTTCTTTGTTGTGTCTGAATGTTGTATGGGCAAGTGACTTTAAGGCATTGAGTCTTGGTGTTAATTTATTTTTAATGTTTGTGATGTGTTGTTTAAATGACATTGATGTACGTTACACCAAGGGTTTTGGGTGTGTATGTGTTTGGTAGGAGGGTGTTGTTTATGCTGAGGTGTGGCTTGTGACTATGTTCTGCCGTCCTGTTTGCGAGAAGGGTCTCTGTAGATTTGGCTGGGACCATTTTGAGTCTGTTAGCTGTGAACCATTCGTGTAGTGTTTTGAGGTAAGGTTGGAGGATGTGTGCAGCTGTGTTTGCATTTTGGTGTGTACATGTTAGTGTTATGTCATCTGCATAGGAAGCTATGTGTATTTGTGGTGCGTGGGATGTTGGTATGTCATGAATGTATTGGTTAAAGAGTGTCAGGGACAAAACAGATCCTTGAAGGACACCGTTTGTGAAGTTTCTGGTGTTCGATGACTGACCGGCAAATGTTAAATGTGCACATCTCCTTGTTAAATAGTTTGCCAGCCATCTTTTTGTGTTATTGTGCATGTTTGTGTTGAATATTTTGTTTGTGAGGTTTGTGAGGTTGAGCATCAAAAGCTTTGCTAATGTCTAGTGTGACTAGGAGTGTTCTGTGTGGTGGCCTAGCCTCTTGTTGTTTATCATGATGCTTGAAGCCCTGTCATTTGGCTTCAGAAATGGATTATCACTGGAGATGCCAGTGATTTGGTGTTGACTGCAGAGAATGAAAGGTCAGCAGAGGAAATATTTAGGAAGCAGGGAGATGATATGAGGCACAAGGGCTTGAGAGTAAATGCAGATAAAACAAAGATGATGGTAGTAGTAGTAGTAGTAGTTGTTCCTTAGGCAGTCTGGCCGAACAGCCCCGAGCCCCTTCGGAAGGCCATGGCCGAGACCGGGCTTTCCCACAGAGCTCTCAAAGAGTGTATGTTGTGTTGTTGGCATAGGTGATTGTGTGCAATGCAGTCTTCCATAATGTGCTTAATAGTATGGGGTGCTGTGTTACATCCTGGACAGGCATCAGCGACGGAGTCATCCAGCCTCTTCTGGTAGCTTAATAGGGCTGGATGGTGCCCACATCTCAGCCTGGCCAGGTGGACCCTGTCCTCACGAGGAAGATAGGATTCAGAAGGGTGGATGTCAGGAGGCCGTGCATGCAGCTGTGTGTTGTCTTTAAGTGACTGAATGGAGCGGCGAGTGATCTGAGTGTGGATATGCTTCTAGAAGCTGGTCTGAGGTGGGCGAGGGGGGAGAGTTGACAATATTTGTGTATGGTATCGTGTGCTGGGTGTTGTTTTGATGTTCCATGGTGTGGATGGATGTGCTGCCATGTTCTGTAGTGGATGTTGTGGGTTTGTGGAGGCTGCAGCAAGAAACTGGGTGCCTATCATGTCTAGGTGATCCTTGACTTTGAGGACTTTGGTTTCTTGATGTAGGTGGTCTGTGGGTGTAGTAGCTGTGCAGCCTGTGATTATTTTTAGGGCCTTGTTCTGTATAGTCTGTAGAGTGTTGTAGTGTGTTTTGGTCAGGTTAGAAGCCCAGGCAGGGCTTGCATAATTCATCACTAAACGTATGTATTGTTTGTATACTGTGGTGGTGGTTTCTTTGTTGTGTCCGAATGTTGTATGGGCAAGTGACCTCAGAGCATTGAGTCTTGGTGTTATTTTATTTTTAATGTTTGTGATGTGTTGTTTAAATGACATTGATGTATGTTACACCAAGGATTTTGGGGGGGGGGGTAGGGGAGTGTTGTTTATGGCAAGAGGAGGGTGTTCCCCAAGGCAGCATTCTTAGTGTCACCTGTTTCGCTGTGGCTATCAATGGAGTTCTCGATCAGATTTCCCGCCCTGTGGTGGGCTCCCTGTATGCTGATGATTTGGCAATTTGTGTTTCTGGCTACGACGCAGTCGAGATTAATCATCACCTGCAGAAGTTCATATATACTATTTGTCGTTGGGCTGATGATAATGGTTTTTGCTTTTCACCTTCCAAGACTGTTGCAGTCCGCTTCACTAGATGCGCACGCCAGGAGGTTGTCCCACACTTAAAGTTAAACAATGACATCATCCCTTTTGAGAAGGAGGTTAAGTTTCTGGGTATGATCTTTGACTTACGTCTCTCCTGGTCACAGCACATTGATTATCTGAAGCTTAAAGTCAAGAAATAATTAAATATCCTTAGGATGGTCTCTGGTTTTGATTGGGGTGCTGATAGGAACTCCCTTCTCAGGCTCTATAACTCTTTGTGCCGGTCACAGATTGACCACGCATGCCAAATTTATGCCTCTGCATGTAAGACCAAACTTCATGAGCTTGATGTGCTCCACAATACGGGACTACGACTGTGCTCGGGTGCCTACTGCACTTCCCCTGTGGAGAATTTATATGTAGATACAGACCAGCTTCCTCTGGACTTATGCAGGCATGAGTTAGGGCTTCGCTACTTTGCGCGAATTAAGAGCAATCATTACACCAATCCTTGTGTAGATGTTCTGTTGTAGTGTGACCCGTCTAAGTTCTGTGGTCCTAGAGCCTCTATATCATTCCAGATTCGCATGCTTCCTGTGGGTGACGCATCACTGAGGGAGCAAAAAATTGAACCAGTAAGCTACAGCAGTCTCCCTCCTTGGCTTATTCCAGAACCTAATGTGTGTCCCAAAACCATATGTAGAAAAATCTTTTCGGATGAAGAAACTAAATCGAAGTTTTTGCGCCATGCCCTTCTCCACAGAGACTCAGTAAAGTTGTATACTGATGGCTCAAAGTCACCCCTGGGTGTAGGCTGTGCTGTCGTCCATAAAGGGGGTGTACGTCTTGGATGGCTTTCTAATAATGCGTCTGTTCTCTCTGCTGAACTAACTGCTATTGAGAAGGCTCTTGAAGAGGCGTTCTCAGTGCCAGGAAAGACGTTTACAATATATTCAGACTCCTATGGAAGCTTGACTGCCATTAAGCAGTTTAATACATTCCACCCTATAATAAGGAAGATTCAGTCTTGGCTTTGGCGCCTGGCTACAAAGTATAAATTTGTTTCGTTCTGCCGGATACCGTCACATGTTAATCTCTATTGGAACGAATTTGCTGACAAAGAGGCAAAATCGGCATGTTCTCTTCCTTCTGTTGGGTATAATAATGTTCCCTATTCTGATTTGAAGACCGTTATCTGTAACTTTGTTTGGTCTGAGCGGCAGGCGAGATGGGCTTCCCCCTCCCTGGCCAATAACTCGAAGTATAAAGAGATTCGGCCATCGGTTTATGCCTGGTCATCCTCTTCTCAGGCTTGTCGGTGTTTTGAGACGAGGTTGACTAGGCTGCGAATTGGCCATACGCGTTTGACTCACGGGTTCCTTTTGGACCGTGGGGTCCCACCCCAGTGTGACATCTGTCAAGTCACAATATCTTGCAGGCATTTCTTATTGGACTGTCCGACCTATACCCGCTCTCGGGCGAAATTTTTAACAAATAGGGGATCCCTATCAGTTGTTTTAGGTAATAGGGCAAATGTTTCTAGCCTTATGGCACTTTTAAAGGAGACAGGGCTATACTGCAAGCTGTGATTGGTGTTGTCATAGGTATGTTTTAGGGCTTGCTGACTACATCTGTTTTCATTTTATCTACGATTTTAGTTGCATGATTATTGTGTAGTAGTTTTCTCAAATTTTATACTCATTCTTTTAAACTATCGTCTTTCATATCTCACTCATCAAAGCGCTGAATGACCTATCAGGTCCCAGTGCTTGGCCTTTGGCCTAAACTTCATATTCCATTCCATTCCATTCCATCCTTGGGTAGGAAGAAGGTTGGAATGATGATAATGACATATATAATTTGCTCTTTATTCAGAGACAATTTTAATGGATGTGAGATGGAAGAGGACATCCTGACGTGGATATGCAATTTTCCAGGTCAGTAATTGTTCTGATTTAGCCATAAAGAGCACCAAAATGATTTTCTATCCATCCATCCATCATCCAATCTTACATTGCCCCATGAGGAGCCTGAGGCTAGGCAAATTGGTCCTGACATTTAAGATGAGAGTGATTTTAATTTCAATTTTTTAACATGGCTTCCTGGATGTATCATTTTGTTTCGTTTATATAGGTTCCAGCATGCTTCCATGCATCGGCCATGGTCATCTAATGGCAGCTTTCCATGCTTCACAATTTCAGGCAGCCTCCCTGTTCAGTCCCTTATCCCTGAGGTTACATTGACTTCATCCCAGGTCTTTTTCGGTCTACTTCTCGCAACCCTACCCCTAACTTTATCAGCTTTTCTAGTATCATACTTACAACACTGGTCAGTGATACTGGTTGGTAGTTCAGTGGGTTCTGTCTATTCCCTTTCTTGAATAGGGGAACAATGTTTGCTTTCTTCCAATATCAGGTAGTTTACCTTGACCTAAGGATTCCTTGAGTATTAAATAAGTTGGTCTTCTTAATTTTTCTGCACATTCATGTAGCACATAACCTGAAATTTTGTCAGGACCATTTGCTTTTCCCTTGTCTAATTTACTTAACTCTTCCAGTGCTTCTTTTTCTGATATTTGTATATCTGGTAATGTGTGTGGGCATGTTCCAAATCATCTCTTTCAGAATTATTTTCCTCTGTAAAAACAGTGCTTCACAAATATCTTTCCCTTGTTTATAGATGATCCCCTTGTCCATAATGGACTGTATTTTATCTTTAGCTTTGATTTTGCTTTGGATGTAGCTGTAAAATAGCTTAGGTTGCTCACAGAGAGAGGAAGACAGGGAGGACGTCTGTCACCTCGCTCTGCACTGGCCACCTTTGGCTGCAACTGGCCACACCTAAACAGTATCTTTATATGAGTCTAGCTCTGTACTAGGTTAAATTAAGTGATGTTTTAGTATATTAGAGCAAGGATAAGCAAAAGTGTTGTCCAAATAATAGAATACATCCAATTAGTGCAAGAATCCGCTGATGTAATGCATCATCAGCTGGGTGTCGTTGATCACCAGGCAGGTAAACTTGTAAGTAGAAGTTATCTTTCTAAGTGAGAATTACCGCAAGATGAGCACCATCATTAGTAAAGTGAATATGGAAAGAGATAAGAAAAAGGATAAAGGTAGAAAACAGGATGATGATTTCTACCCAGAACTGATTGAAATGAAAGCATGTAATGAATTAGTAGAGAAAGTTAATAAACTGGAGAAAACTTTTCAGATTGAAATAGATGAAATTAAGAAGGAATTACGCATGCAGAAGGAAGAAAATGAAAAAGGCACAACAATAGAGGAGCATCAGTTGAGGTAGTTTCACTTAGAAGGAAGACTAGTGAAATGGCGAGTACAGTTGTTAACTATGAGAGTATTATGGAGGAGCTCAGCAATGATACAGAGACAGTTAGGCAAGCAAGCAGTCTGATAGACCAAAGCAGTGATACTAAAGAGAAGATAACCCAGGTGAACGAAATGATGAGAAGTTGCAAAGATGATACATGTATAGTTTTTTTTTAATGCAAGAAAGAAGGAACCAAAGGTCAGGAGCCTGCAAATCATTCCTTCCAAGAAAAAAACAAAATCAGTACAAAGAAAGCCAAATTCAAGAGCCATTCATTTTGAGATGCCAGGACACACAGCATTTGAAGTAGAGACTACGTATGATGAGATGGTGAAAGTGAGGAAAGACTTAGAAACAAAAGTTGAAGAGAAAAGCATTAGAAAGGAAGTGAAAGAAATAATTAAAAACAACCCCAAACTGGTCAAAAATTCAGCAGATATCAACAGATCTATACTAATCACTGGTATAAATGAAGAAGAAATGAGAAACAAAATTCTGAGAGACAAAAAGGAGATGGTAAATATAATGAACATATTGAAGGAAATATCAGAGGAAATATATGATAAAGACATAGAGGAACACAGAAGGCCTGGGAAATATGAGTGAAGTAAGTCAGGGCTCCAGAAAGTAACTTCCAGAGTGTGAACACTGTGGAGGAAATACTAAAAAATGCAAACAAACTCATGGAAAAAGAGGAATTTTAAAAAGTATGGATAAAAAGATGCCTGACTAAAGAGGAATGGGGAATACTAAAGGAGAAGAGGGAGGAAGCAAAAACAAATAATGAGGAAAGATCAGAGGAAGAGAAATTCTTTTTTATATATAGTACTGCAATTTAATTGCAAGTACGAAAGTGGTACTTAACTGACAGGGAATAAAAAGAAAGAAGGTAGTAGACTCAAGCTATGCCAAGTATGTAAACAAGATGATTAAGTTGATGTACTCAAATGTAGGTGGAATGGTGTCTAAATTATTAGAGATGAAAGACTATATAAAAGAAAAGGAACCTCATATTATTTGCCTAACTGAAACAAAATTAACCCCAGAGATATCAAACAGTACCATAAACTTAGGGAAATACAATACTGTATATGGCGAAGAGACAGAAATTTAAGAAAAGGAGGAGGAATTATCTATCTACCTATCTACTGCCAGACATGTTAATCCCATACGGGGTAGCCACAGACAAATCGCCTCCATGTCGCCCTGTCCCCTACCATTTACTGCCCTGCTTCCAGCTCACACCTCCCTCTCTCATATACCTCTCCACTCCATCCCTCCATCTCATCCTTGGCCTCCCCCTCCATCTCACTCACATACACTGTCCTCAACTGTTTCTTGCTCTTCATCATCTCCACATGGCTAAACCACCTCAGTGTGTTTCTCTTAATGCTTCCTATCACATTCACATCCACACCACAACGCTCCTTCACTTCTTCATTTGTTAGTCTGTCTCTCCATGTGACTGCTCATGTTCCTATCAGATAACTCATTTCATTGGTCTCACCCTTGACTTTTGTCCCTCCAACAAGGTCCAAGCTTCCCTTCCATATGTTAGAGTTGGTAGCACAATACTGTCATGCAGTAACTTTTTCACTTCATGCTCACTTCCCTATTTCTTATCACTACTTTCAAAGAACCAGCAACTTTTCTTCCTTGTTGTACCCTTGCAAACACTTCGCCCTCTAAACTTCCATCCTTACTCATCACACTCCCCAAGTACTTAACCTGTGGATTGCGAGCCAAAACTCAGGCTGGGTAGCGTCGCATTGTGAGCCACAGCTCGGGCTGTGCAGACTGTGCATCACTGCTAACTACTCCACCCCTATGCAGACTTACACATGGTGCAACGCAAAAATGGAGAGAGAGAGAGATTTTTTCTTTTCACCAGATGATGCTCTGGATGTTTATCTTCAAGTTTATAATAAACAAAAACCAAAAAAAAAGATTTTGTTTTTTGATTTTGTCACTAATCCCCTACATAAACTTATGCATGGCCCTACGCAAAGATGGAAAGAGAGAGATTTTTTTTCTTTCACCAGATGATGTCCTGGATTTTTATCAAGTTTATAAGAAACAAAAACTATTAAGAAAAAAAAAAAAAAATCATTTTTTGCGCACCACGAGGTGGGATAAAAATGGCAATTGCGCAAACCACAGGTTAAATAATCTCACATTTTCCATTTCCTCCTCATCCAACCTCACTGTACATTCATTTCTCTCAGAGATCATAACTTTACTCTTCCTTACAGGCACCTTTAAATTCCATTTCTTACAGACTCTCCGAAACTCATTCACCAAGCCTTGCAGTTGCCCTTCGTCTTCACTTAACAATACATTATCATCCGCAAACAACAGTACAGGGAGTTTCTACACACTACCCTCTGTCATTAAAGCCACTCCAGCATCCACTGCCCTACCTTGTATCTCTTTTACAGTATAACCCCATCTATATACAGATGAACAACCATGGATACATGACACATCCTTGTTTCAATCTAACCTTCAAATAGAAAAGTTCACTCAGTTCACTGTCCACACGCACTGTAGCCTTAGCACCCTCATACGTACTCTTCACAGCATTCAGTGACATCCCATTTATGCCATATATTCTTAATACTTAATAAATAGTAGGAGAAATTATAATATTAACAAAGAAATATCTATAAGTCAAAGAAATAGAACTAGATATACCCTCACAAGTAGAACTGATTGCAGTAGAGATAACACAGCTGAAGGGAAAGTAATTGTGGCAGATTTATACATGCCGCCCAAAACAGACACTCGGGAAAGAGGCATATATGAAAACCTGGCAGAAGGTACAATTCAGAGTTTAAGAGCATTGCAGTATGGAATGGAAGAGGAATCTGAGAGAATTATATTAACTGGAGATTTCATTACAAATCCCTCATATGTACACTTCACGGCATTCAGCAACTTCCCATTTACACCATATATTCTTAATACTTCATATATAGGGGAAGAAATTATAATATTAACAAGGAAATATCTGTAAGTCAAAGAAATAGAACTAGATACACCTTCACAAGTAGAACTGATTGCAGTAGAGATTAACACTTCTGAAGGGAAAGTAATTGTGGCAGATTTATACATGCCACCCAAAACAGACACCTGGGATAGAGGCGTATATGGAAACCTGGCAGAAAGTACAATTCAGAGTTTAAGGGCATTACAGTATAGAATGGAAGAGGAATCTGAAAGAATTATATTAACTGGAGATTTCAGTACAAATATATATTGGAATACTCTAGATGTAAGAAACCATGAAAGCTGGTGTATTTTTGTAGGTGCGGGTAAGGGGATGAGTCTATTATGATGTGGCAGGGGTAAACCAGCTCTGCTGTTGGGCCCTGCTGCGGATGTCACTGATTGCACTGCACAGTTGACCCTCATTCGGTGTGGTGCAGTGAGGATCTGTCCCTTCTCCCCTTTGGGGCTAAGATGCGAATGAATGTGTTTGAGTGGATGAGTAAATTGGGAGTGTGTCGTCCTGTCTCGGCTACCTCCCTTTCCTTGGGGGGAAGCAGCCCAGGTATATAGATAGATAGATAGATTTACCTAAGTGTGATATACAGGAAATTAGCTACGTTCATGGGGTCCCATCTCTGTTTCTCAGTATGTCAAATTTTGCATTAAACTTGTTTAAGTTTTTAAACTGGATGATCTCTTTGTCCAGGCTATTCCACAGGTCTATGCATCTTTAAGGAAAACTATATTTCTTGATATCCTTCAAGCAGCTTGGCTTCTTCAGTTTCATTCCATGTCCTCTTGTTACTCTCTTTTCCCATACAAACAGATCTTTTCTGTCAGTTTTATCTACTTCCATCATGGTCCTGAACACTGCAGTCATGTCGCCCCTCTCTCTCCTTTCCTCTGTGGATGGCAAATCCAGCTTTTCCAGCCTCTCTCTCTGTATGACAGATCTGCCAGACTGGGGACCATCGTGGTTGCTGTTCTTTGCATTCTCTCAATCTTGTTTATATCCTTCTTTTTGTGTGGGGACCACACTACTGCTGCATATTCTAATCTGGGGCAGATCATGGCCACTATCAATTTTTTCACCATCTCATCTGTGTAATGAAATGCTACTCTTATGTTAGTCAAGAGTTTATACATCTCTCTAACTGTCTTTTTAATATGTTTTTCAAGTGACAAACTCTCCTGGACCAGCACTCTCAAATCTTTCTCTTCTTTCCCTTTTGTGATTAGTTCATTACCCATCATATAATTCAGTGATGGCCTCTTGGTACTTTTACCCATTTCCAATATTTTACATTTCTTTGCATTGAATTTCATTTCCTACATCCAGCCTCAATCATGTATCTTATCCAGATCCTCTTGCAGCATTTTACAGTCCTCTTCAACCTCTACCTTCCTCAAGATCTTTGCATCATCAACAAACAGACTTGCATAACTGTTCACTCCATTTACCATATCATTTACTTAAATCAGTAGAGTGTGTGTGTGTGTGTGTGTGTGTGTGTGTGTGTGTGTGTGTGTGTGTGTGTGTGTTCTTACCTAATTCTTACCTAATTGTATCTTTACAGGAATGAGTCAAGCTCATACTGTCCCGTGTCTTAAACCATATTTATCGTACATATCCTTAAAATTGTGAATTGTTTTGGCATACACTATTTCATTCGGTAGTGCATTCCACTGATCAATTGCTCTATTTGGGAAACTAAATTTCCTTACTTCTTTATCACCTCTCTTCTTATGCAGTTTTTTGCAGTGTCCTCTTGCTGATGCTTCCCCATAAGTTAAGTAATCATTTATGTCTATTTTCTCCTCCTCAGATGTGCATTTATATAGCATAATCATGTCACCCCTTTCTCTCCTGTAGTGTTGGTAGATTCAGTTTGTTTAGTCTTTCTTTGTAGCTTAGATCCCTTTAGCTTGGTACCTATCTTGTAGCGGCCCTTTGAACTTTTTCAATCTTGTGTGTGTGTGTGTGTGTGTGTGTGTGTGTGTGTGTGTGTGAGAGAGAGAGAGAGAGAGAGAGAGAGAGAGAGAACAGCACAATCAGTTATGAACCAGTTTTAGCCTGGAACATTTAAATAATGGGTAAATAGATTTTTTTTTTTTCCAGTTTTTATTGATGCAATAAATGCGAAAAGTTTCGGTAAACAATTTCATTTCTCCAGTGCCATTTTTTTGCACTGTGGTTCAGAACTTCACATGACCTTGTTAGGTTAGCAATCCTCACGAACATAAGCCCAACAGAAGCTGAATCCATGCAATAGGTTGGGAGGTATGGGCCTTTGAATTGGAATTATTGGTGTTGCGACAAAATTACCTTAGGCGAAGTTACTCCGGTTTACCCTATCATAATGGGGGCTGTTTTTTATTTAGTTGTAGCAACTGAAGATGGTGCTCAGAATTTTAATTTGTGTTTGGTTTTCCTTCCATAGCTGTTATTTGTCCTGGAGCAGCTTGCAGACATCACTTCTACTCCACCCGAGACACCTCACGAGCGTCATTTCCATGAAACCTATGGTTCCCTTATTTCCTCTGCACTCCACACCCTGCGGCAGCCGGAAAGTTACTTTGACCCTCAGTCAGCACTCTCAGGACTAAGGCAACTGCATCAGGTAATGGGTCTTTATGTTGTTATTGATGGAAATAGAAGGAAAATTGTTAAACATTCATGTAGTAGAAGGTGAATGGATCACATTAGGGGGACAGTATTAACCCTCTTATTAAGAAAAGACACAAGTTGAATCCAGATGTGGCCAATCACTGAGCATATACCCCCATCACGGGACCTCACACAATTCACCCCCCCCCATACAGCCACATGCCAAAAGTTTATAACAACTGTATTTATTCTCTTGCTTACAGTTTTGCTTCTACCTCCATACATCTTTTTCCCCAATACTCCTGAATAGTTTTATCCTGTTGGTGGTGTAAACAAGACTAGCTGAGGCAAAATGAAATAATTATTTCAATAAATCTTTTCTTTGTTTTCATTTTTTGAGATTCATATATACTTTTTCTATGATAATGTACTGAGAGATAGTTTTAGATAATTTCCTTTCCTATATATTTAAAAAAAAAAAAAAAAAAAAAAAGGTCACTCCAGCTCAGTTAAGAACAATTTTATGAAAGAATAATTCACCATTGCTTAGATTGCAGGAGCTGCTTCTCTTTCCATACTTCTTTTTCCCTCTTACTCATGTATAGCTGTGGTTCCTGTCAGTGGTTTAAAAAAAAATAACAAAAGCTTTTTTAAAATAAACATATTGATTGTTATTTTGTTGGCTGCCACATGTGCCATTTGGTAACAAGAATTTAGATTTTGGTTGGACGTTATATGTCTTGAATGGTAAGGAACGGTTGGAATTTGCCCCAGCACATTAGACATCAGAGAGTTAGGTATGGCTGTAATAGAGGAGTCACTTTGGTCTGTGCCTGTGAAACAGGAAATATGGATGTGTAGTACACCCATGCATCCAGCAATCCTTTCTTACCAGTGCTGTGATACAAAGGCTGATTCCTAAAAGCTGTGTAATGGAAATAATGGCACAGTAGTTTGGGTACTAACCATTTTACTGTTATTTTCTCATTGTGCTAAAAAAGACTTCATCATAGCATCAGGGCAAGCACAGGAAATTATTTGAAAACGATCAGAATTAATGTAGGTAACTGTTACCTAGGGTAACAGACCATACAGAACAAGGCTCTAAAAATAATCACAGGCTGCACAGCTACTACACCCACAGACCACATACACCAAGGAACCAAAGTCCTCAAAGTCAAGGATCATCTAGACATGAAGGGCAAACAAGTTCTTGCCACAGCCTCCACAACCCCACACCATCCACTACACTACATGGCAGCACATCACACACACTAAGGAACATGAAAACAACACCCAGCACACAATATCATACACAGATACTGTCCTTTCTCACCCCTCACATGGCTCAAACCAGCTTCCAGAAACATATTTATACTCATATCATTTACTGTTCCATTCTTTCACTTAAATACAACACACAGCTGCATGCACGGCCTCCTGATATCCATCCTTCTGAATCCTATCTCCCTCGTGGGGACAGGGCCCACCTGCCCAGGCTGAGATGTGGGCATCATCCAGCTCTCTTGAGTTGTCAAAAGAGGCTGGATGACTCCGTCACTGATGCCCATCCAGGATGCAACACAGCACCCCATACTATTAAGCATATTATAGAAGACTGCATTGCACACAATCACCTGTGCCAACATCACGACATACACTCCTTGAGAGCTCTGTTGGAAAGCCCAGTCTCGGCTGTGGCCATCCATAGGGACTCAGGGCAGTTTGGCCAGACCGCCTAGGGAACAGCTACTACTACTACTGTTACCTAGGGTTAGTGTGAGAGTATTTTAAAAATACTGTAGTTCTGTCCAGTTCGGTCACGCATCATATATTTTGTAATTACAGCAATCCCTCATTTATCCAGACATATTAGAGCCAAAGGCATGTCCTTGTAGTAGCAACATCCGGATATTGAACACTATTCCCCTACTATACCCAGACCCTACCTATACTCAACCTCCAGTCTCTACCTAACCTGTTTGTACAGTACCTATTCTAAATTTGGCAGTGTTTTCCAGTCATTCAGGCATATTTAGAGATAAAAACACACATAGCAATATCCAAAGTAATGCTAAACACCAAGGAACCCATGCAGAAAAACCACTGCACACCAAAAAACACCCGACCTATACACTACTGTATGCACAGTACCCCTCCTTATTTTGGCAGTGTTTTCTGGTCATTCTGCCATATGTAGATATCAAAACACACATAGAAATATCCAAAGTAAAGCTAAACACCAAGAAAATCATGCAAAAAAACACTGAAAACCAAAAAAACCCCTACCTGTACACTACTGTATGTACATTACCCCTCCTAATTTTGGCACTGTTTTCCGGTCATTCTGCCATATCGAGACATGAAAACACACCTAGGATTGTCCATATTAATGCTAAACCTCAAGAAAACAATGCACAAACAACAATAACCCACAAAAAACCTGAATATGATTTGAAAATCAGTTATCTGTGATGAGTGATTGCTCCCGGGGCTCAGAAAAAATTCTACGGCCAAATATTCCACTGGAAATTGGTTATATGGGTATAAATGGTATACCATCATCTTTGCTGGTGTTTATACTATAAGCTAATAAAAACACATAAAACTGATAAGTAAAAATACAGAAATGCAGTGAGAATGAAGTGTTCAGGGCAAAAACTTACCTTCATGTGACTTCCCACCATCCTAGTGCAAAATTTTATCAGCACTGCAGAATTCTATGAGCTTTCTCATGGATTTTGCAGAATTTCGACGTGACCAGTAGTAGTCAGATAAGTCACAAAAAAAATTTAAAACTCACTAGTCAGTGTTATCACCATGGAGGAGTTTAGAGACTGAGGGAGTGAGGTGGGAGCCAAGAGGGTGTGGAAGAGGGACGGGAGAGGGGGAAAATCTAGGTTGTGGGCAGGATTTTCACTCTTCTGTCACAAGGCAGACAGGTGCTTTTACTATACATTCACTCATGGCTTGCAGTCTGTTGATGCTGAGTGGCCATGTGGAAACAACTCAACGTGACTGGCGACTTTGAGCGTTCGGTAGAGTGGCGGACAGCTTCTGTCACCGAATATGTACTTGTGGCTTGTGGTCTGTGTTACAATCTCAGTGACAGTTAGGAAAGACTTAGCCCCATGGCTGTGAGACATTCGGTGGGGATGGATATGGATGTTTTGACACTGCTTTTGAGTTACAGTCGTATTACTTGGGTGCTGGAGGTTTGTGTGGAGTGATCAGACGAGCACGCAACTTTGACCCTCCAGTACAGGGGCGGACGGATATTTTAGCTCTGGTTGTGGGTTACAGCCTACTTCCTGCTCACAACACGAGCCCAGCAGCCATGACATCGAATGTTTGAACATGTTGGCTGGCCAGCAGAGATTGTCAGGGACTCCAGATAATAGCTAGTAAATTCGGTTAATGGTTTAATAGTGCCAAGGTCCATCATCATGATATTGAACATATCCGGATACTGCACTTTCGGATAAATGAGGGATTACTGTGCTGTATACAAAATATAAAACTAGTACATGCTTGGAATGCAGAATTACAATGGGTTGCTAGGTTTCATGTTCTTATCTGTAAGATAGCTTGGACAATGTAGGACTTTATTCTGGTAACTGCCAAGTGACTTTATTCACCCAAGGGGAACATTCTGCCTTTAGAGTATTAAGCAAGGTGTAGCTATATATTGTATATCTGAGTGAATATAAAGGGTGAAGGAGGCATGGTAGGCCAAGAAGAAAGTAACTATATGGTTAATGAATGCATAAGAAAATGAGTAATGATGGTTGATGAAGTTAGGGAGATGACAGTGGTTTGAGCTGATTGGGAAAATTTTGTAAAGAGGAACATGTGACAATGGTTTGACACACATGTTTTCTTGGTGGCTTGTTATCAGATTGGTTGTAGCTGATAGGTTATGTAACATGCACATACAGTATGTGGATTTTGTACCTATGAAGTAGAGTCAGGATACATGGAGCTTGAATGATGAATGAGTATGTCCCCTTTAACCCATGGATTGCGAGCCACAGCTCAGGCTGGGTAGCGTTACGTTGTGGGCAACAGCTCAGGCTGGGTAGCGTTACGTTGTGGGCAACAGCTCAGGCTGTGCTGGCCATGCATCACCGTAAACAACTCGACCCCCACGCAAACTTACGCATGGCGCTACGCAAAGACGGAGAGAGAGCGATCTTTTTTCTTCTCACCAGATGATGCCGTGGATGTTTATCTTCAAGTTTATAATAAACAAAAACAGATTTTTTTTTTTTTCACTACTCCCCTATGTAAACTTACGCAAGTCCCTACGCAAAGATGGAGAGAGAGAATTTTTTTTCACCACATGATGCCCTGGATGTTTATCTTCAAGATTATAATAAACAAAAACAAAAAACAAAATCCTTTTTTTCCATCATTTTTTGTGTACCACAGGGTGGGATAAAAAAGGTAATTGTGCAGTCCACCGGTTAACTGGGTTGACACTTGATGACACCTTCATTCCCTGAGTGGAAAGAGAAGATTTGGAGCTCTCTATCAGTAATGTCATTCAATACTCACAGGTTGTGAGAGACGGGCTAGAGGAGTCCCATAACTGGGGACCAGTAAATGGAGTATGGCTTTTGTGCCCCATATACCCCATTCTCCTCATGTAATGCCTGACCAGTCCCTGTTATCGTTCATTGGTGCATGTGGCTGTACTGCTCTTAGATGAGAGAGTTTTACTGTCATGTTGGAGGCCAGACCAACTAAAATTTCCTCACCTTGTTCATCAAGTGTGATATCCCTTGACCACTTGATTCCAATAGTCTAGCCAATTAAAGATGGTTCAAAAACTTAGTTGGGACCTTGCCCTCATCCTGGCTGGAAATTAGTGTACAGTACCTAGTATCACTTGTTCCGCTCATTTGGAAGCTGTGGCATGTTTGGAATCATGTGGCCCTGAGGAGACCTCTGGTTGGTGTGACAAGCAAAAAGGACTGAATACTGAACAAAATGAAGACAACTGACCAAAAGGCAGATGCAGATGGCATGGGAAAATTCACCCTCCCCCTCTTATCTCTTTATACATTAATTATTGTATTTGTCACACAGGTTTTTTAAAGTTTTGGCAAACCAGTACCATGACTTTGTACAGCCACAAGTTAATAGTATTGAACTAGCAAATGACTGATGTCCTTGAATAGAAATAGCAAAATGACTGACACCCAGAAATTAAAAGTTTTATTTGTTCTAGATACAAAAAAAACAAGTAGTAAGGGATGCCTTCTATAGCGAGTTGAGGAGAGTGGTGGCTGAACAGGGAGCTGTAGACTGAAGCGTTAATGAACAGTACAGAGCCCTCAAGAACAATTTCTTGAGAGTTACTGATGTAACATGTGGTTGGACAAGAGGACCACCAAGACATAAAGTAACTTGGTGGATGGGATGAGGGTGTTGCAGTTAAGGAGAAAAGAAGGCTTTTCCGGGAATGGAGGAAGAGTGGTAGCAAAGAGGAATATTTGGCTTCCAAGCGTACTTCTAGAAGAGAGGTATACAGGGCAAAGTCTGAGTCTCAGAGACTATTACATGATAACCTAAATCATGGGGAAAGAAAAAATATGATATTTAGGGTGGCAGGTCAAGTGAAGAGGGATAATCGGGATATTATAGGTGAGCAGTGTGTGAAGAATGATGAAGGAAGGGTAGTGGTGAACAGTGAGGATATTAAAGATGCATGGAGAGAACATTATAACCTGTTGTTGAATGAGGAGTTTGACTGGGACAGGGAAGGTTTGGAGCCAGCAGATCCAGTGTCTGGCCCTTGGCCTTTGATTGATACTGCTACTGTGAGTGAGGCAATAGTCAGGATGAGGGTGGGGAAGGCAGCAGGTGCGTCTGGGTTGACTGCCAAAATGTTGAAGGCCTCAGGCGATATAGGGGTGAGTTTAGTCACTGACCTGATAAATAGGATTATTTATGAGTGTGTTGTCCCAGATGATTGGCTGAAGAGTGTAATTGTAAATGTGTATAAAGGGAAGGGTGATGCCCTGGAAAGAGGAAATTATAGAGGCATAAAGCTTTTAGATCAGATAATGAAGGTAATGGAGAGAGTTTTAGAAGGTATGATTAGAGAAAGAGTGAATATTGATGAGATGCAGTTTGGGTTTATGCCAGGTAGGGGGACAACTGATGCCATATTCATTGTTCGACAGCTTCAGGAAAAATATATTGGTAGGAGAAGGGATCTTTATTTTGCTTTTGTTGATTTGGAAAAGGCCTTTGACAGAGTCCCTAGAGAGGTGGTGAAGTGGGCAATGAGAAAGCTTGGCTTGGAGGAGTGGCTGGTTAGGGTGGTTATGGCCATGTATGTGGGTGCTCACACCCAGGTAAGAGTGAATGGAGATTTGAGTGATGAGTTTTCCGTGAATGTTGGTGTGCATCAAGGGTCAGTCTTGAGTCCCATGTCGTTTATCATGGTACTTGAAGCCCTTTCACGTGACTTTAGAAACGGACTTCCGTGGGAGTTGTTGTATGCTGATGATTTGGTGTTGATTGCAGAGAATGAAAGGGAGGTGGAGTAAAGGTTTAGGAAGTGGAGAGATGGTATGGGGCAAAAGGGTTTAAGGGTAAATGCAGATAAAACAAAAGTGACGATATTTAGGGTTGGTGGCGGTACTGTCAAAGACGAGGGAGAGTGGCCATGTGCAGTTTGCCACAAGGGCGTGGGAAGTAATTCCATCTTGTGCGGTGTTTGTGATAAATGGATGCATAAGAGATGTAGTGGTATCAGAGGTAGACTGCGAGATAATGCTGATTTTATGTGTACGGCGTGTCGGGGTGAGCAGGTGGAGATTGTCAGACGTGAAAGGATTGAACTTGCTGGTGAATCTCTTGAGTTTGTGTAAGAGTTTTGTTATTTGGGAGACATTTTGTGTGGTGGAGGTGGGGGTGTAGCTAGCTCTGTGGCTAGGGTGAGAAGTGGTTGGAAGAAGTTCAGGGAGCTCTTGCCTCTCCTGACATTGAGAGGACTCTCCCTACGTGCTAAGGAGTCTTTGTATGCAGCATCTGTTAGGAGTGTAATGCTGTATGGTAGTGAGACCTGGGCAGTGAAGGAGGAAGATATTCGCCAGCTCAGATGTAGAGAAATGACAGTGATTAGGTGGATGTGTAGTGCATCCCTGCGTCCAAGGCCTGGAGGGGCTAGGTTTACGATGGAAGACTTGAGAGGTAGGATGGGACTGGAGTGTATTGGTGTTGTGATGAGGAGAGGTAGATTGAGATGGTTTGGACATGTGGAGAGGATGGGGGATGATAATTGGATAAGGAAAGTGAGAAGTGTTAATATTGGGGGTGGGGTTATGAGGGGTAGACAGAGAAAGACATGGGACGAGGTCATTAAGTGTGACCTTAGGGTTAAGGGACTGAACAGGGAGGCTGCAATGGATCGTGCAGCATGGAGAGCTGCCATTAGGTGACCAAGGCCGACACATGCAATCGTGTTGGAGACTTTAAAAAAAATAAAAAAAAAAAAAAGTCGTGTATTGACTTCAGGGAGGGAACATAGGAGGTTTGTTTCAAAAGAAAACAGGGCTTTTTGAATAGCGTGTCAGCATGCTTGCAGTGGGAGCACTGTGTAGTGGGGACTTTCAACTTTAGTCTAACACTAGCCGCATGTCATTACATCACTTAGTCATCGAGGCAGAAGTGCTTGAATGAATATGTATTTAGTGCACTTGTTGCAAGTTGAACAATGAAGGCTCTAGAAGAGCAATGTGTTTGCATGAAATTCCACTTCAAATTGGGAAAAAGTTTCATGGAGATTTTCAAATATTGCAACATGCTTATGGGGATGACTGAGTCGTATGCAATTTCACAAGTGGTTCCATTGGTTCAAATCAGGAAGAACATCCGCCAAAGATGATCTCAAATCTGTACAGCCTTCCGTGTCAAGAGACGATGATCATATTGAGAAAGTGCGTGTCGTTATCTATGAAAATTGTCGCCTGAGTGTCCATGATGTTTCCAAAGAAGTAGGCATCTGTAAAAGTTCATGCCACAAGATTTTAACTGAAAACTGAAGATTCACCACGTTGCCACAAAACTTGTGTCTTGTCTGCTGACAGATGAGCAAAAAGAGTCAGTCAGAAGCTGTTTGATTGTTGAAATGCTGCTGAAAATTTTTTGAAAAATGTTATAACAGGTTATGAAATGTAGATGTATGGCTGTGATGTCAAAGGAAAAAGGCAGACATCGCAGTGGGCAGGAACATCATCACTGCAACCCCAAAAAAGCACATCAGAATTGCTCTGATATTAAGGTGATGTTGGGTGTCGTTCATCAAGAGTTTATTCCATTTTGTCAGACAGTCAGTGAAGCGTTTTACTTGGACATCGTGAATTATTTGAGGCAGGCAGTGTGAAGGAAGAGGCCTGAGGCATGGACAAGCAAAACCTTGTTGCTGTATTATGACAATGCACCTGCTCAAGCATCTGTCTTTTTCAGTGACTTTCTGGCAAAGCATGAGATGACTGTCATCTCCCAGCTGCCCCCCACCCCCTGTACCCCAAGTTGAAATCCACCCTGAAAGGTTGCCAATTCCAGACAGTAGAAGGATAAAAGAAAATATACTACAAGAACTGTGCACCTTCCCTGAAAATGTACATTCCTGGATGTAT
Source organism: Coenobita brevimanus (assembly GCF_032717465.1). NCBI lineage: Eukaryota > Metazoa > Arthropoda > Malacostraca > Decapoda > Coenobitidae > Coenobita > Coenobita brevimanus. Next base: position 37,964,835 of record NC_137053.1, on the reverse strand, counting down.
TCCAGAACTTGAAAAAACATTGGGAACATTGTGTGAACAATGGAGAGGAGTATTTTGAAGGAGGCAAGTCTGGTTAAGTTGTAAGTAAAGCAATATATTTATATTTTTTAAAAAGTTTGTTTCCTTTTTGGACAGACCATGTACACCAACATCCACCTTGACAGCATCGGCCTTTTTTGTGAGAATGCGGATAAGGTTACGGAAGAGGTAACTCTTTCCAAGGAGGGTTACGAAAGAGGTCACTCTATTTAAGGAGATGCTATATAGCCAAGGTGACAAATCAAATGGTTTCCTGTACACTGGAATACCATTTACTATATAACCAAATTATGGCATCTGGTGGTTTAGTGATTAATTAAGGTGCCCCAGTTGGATTGAGTCTGGACAGGTTTATATCCAAGGGATGGTTGGGGTTTATTACTCATGTAATGCCACTTGGGGATGAATGAGGCTGGTCACTCTCATCTTAAATGCCAGGACCACTTTGCTTAGTCCCATGCTTCTACACTCCTCATGGGGCAACTCAGGATTAGATGATGATGATGATCATGATAGAAGTTAAAAGCTGAAAGAAGTTGCTGAATGTCAGAATGGAATTGACAAATTTAAGGGTGAAATTAGGAGTCTGAAGACTGTAAACCAGACCCTAAAACAGACTCTAAAGAGCTCAGTGCCACCCATCATTGTAGCGGGAGGTGAGGCAGCAACTTCTCAGCAAGATGCCAGTGTCAGTGTAAGTGTGATATTGGTTCCGGTTGAAGACGAAAATGGCTTTAAAGGCTGGGAAATAATAGGCAGAAGGAGACACAGCCAGCTCAAGAAATTTTAAAGTTGATTGAGCATCTCAAAAGTTTAATTCAGTGGCCTTGCATCACTAGAGAATGAATCTTCTCCCCAGACTCCATTAGAGATGAGAGAAAACTTAAATAAGAGAATGCAAAATGGAAATAGTAGAAAGTCTCAGAAGCAGGAGGCAGTGAAGGCTAGGAGAGATAACAAGTTAAATATGAGCAGATTTTATCTAGTGAATGCCAAGGAAACCCAGACATTCCTTATTGGTGATTCTTCAGTTTGAAGATAGAACTTTGGAGAGTTCTGCAAGGGTAACAGGTGGGTCAGGACCTTTGTGAATACTAGAACAGTAAAAATTTGCTAGAGAAGTAGAGAATATCTAGGTAAAGGAAAAGGGACTGCAATAATTGTCCAGGTTAGTGGCAAAAACTTCTTCCTCAGGAGCAGCAAGGTTGGTGCTGCAGAAAAGAGTGTAAGTAATTCCACGACTCTCACTGATGAAATAGAGGGTAAGACAGAGTGAAGCATGATCATTGACATTTTGCCAAGGGTTCCACTGGTAATTATGTCATCAGTAAAGCCATTAGCATAAATTTCAGGTTAGGCAACTTGCGCACCCAGCAAGGAGTGAATTTTGTTGACCCATTTGGCGACTTCTTTGGGCAACAGCAATTTTACCTTTGCGATGATGTACATTTAAGTGACAGTGGAAAGGCTTACTTTGATAACTTGCACAATCAGCAGCTCTTTAGCTTATTGAATTCAGTCTGTGATGTTGTGGCAAGCTGTCCAGTAGAGACATGGCAGACATCAGCAGATTCCCCTCCACTGCCAAAGAAATGGCCTCAGAAAGATAGAGTTCCTTTATCAGAAAAATTTGGAGGCTCTCCACCACAGATAAATCACCAAGGTGGCTCTGTCACTGGAGGACTCGTCTCATGGCACATGGCAAACTCCGAGCCCCCAAAGAAGCAGCTGTGCTCCTGAAGCGAAGGAATGACAGTTGCTGCATCCTTTCTCTGATGGCAAGTAAGAAACTGGTCCAAGAGCGAAAGAAGTTCCTCCAGGTACACTCGCTCCAGAAAGTATCGGTGCAGATTATGTGTTAAATATTATGACACAGGGACCAGAGGAAACTGGAAATTGCTGTTCTGTCCTTCCACATGCAGGCATCCCAAACGATAGATGACTGCTATATCAGATACCTCTTGTGTCCTTCATAATGAGTAGGGAATGGCCGTAAATGTTACAATTTATACGGGTATTAACGGGCTGTCACTGCCACGTGGTCGAATCATTCTGGATGGCAACGGACCCACAGTGCACCGATACTTTCTGGAGCGAGTGTACATCAGTGCCTACAGGAGACAATGACAGCGAAGGAGTTACTGGAAAAGACTGGATCCCCCTCAGAAAGTTTTCCTCAGTGCTAGGTTGGCTTGAAACAAATTGCCTGAACTCAAGGCATTCATGACTGCAGAGTATTTCCATCTTGTAGCTATTACAAAATCATGGATTCATAGTGGTTTGAGAATTTGGAATTGGTAGTCACGAAAAATTTCATCAAGACTGTACTACATGAGAAGGCAGTGGGATTTTAACATATGTCATTGACAAATCCTGTTGACTGCAGAATCAAGTCAGATCACAAAATGTTAGGTGTGGACATTTATCCAGCCAACAGTGTGTACAGTGATCTCTTGGGTATCGCACATCATTGGAACTGCAAGATAGCAAAATTGCATGATAATGAAAGCACAGAACTTCTAGGATTTATCCTCACTGGTACTGGGCACCGAAGCTGGGTACCGCAAATGAAAATTCTCTTCCGCAAACGCAGATCTGCAAACTCACACCTTTACCTTCCTCAACTGCCAATCCACAAACTTCTTGAAAGTTGCAGTTCCGCAGATGCAAACGCCAACGCAAACCATTTTTATCCCTTCAGTACCGCGACATCATTTTCATGTTATTCTGGATACCATTAGAGAAGTATATTATGTTTAGGATGCTATTTTTTTTGTAATGAAGGGGTTAAAAATCATCCCAAGTTACTTATCCACTACAGTACAGTTATATCTTTATTCTGACTAACAATAGGTGACTTTATGAAGTGTGGAAATTGTCTGTAGTACTGAATGGGATATACAGTCACTGCCCACATTATGCAGGAATATTGTACCCTGAAGCTCCCGCTTTATGAGAATTCTGCATTGTAGGACCACATGTTTACATGTTAAAGGGTTTCATGGTACCCAAGCCAGCCCAGGTTCGCCTTTTGGAACAGTTTTCAGTTTTTTTTTCCAGGACACTTACCTACCGAATAAAGACTTCATTACATACACTAGAGGATTCCCCACCTTGAATGGAAGAGGTTGTGGACATGATGAGGGGAGGTGGAGTGGGGTTCCATGGCCAAAAAAAAGAGCAAAGATCACACAGAGCACATGTGCACCCAGAATAAGGGGAGAGGGTGGGCGCAACTGGGGCCAGAATGCTCAGTGGACTGTGACAACACCCCACGCAGACTCGTGACAGCCATACGTCATAGGCTGGTGCAACCCCTGCTACAGCTGTCACTGGTTCTGTTATGTCTGTTTCCACCCCTTTATGACCCTGTTTTGCCGCATTATGACTGTTTGAAAAATAACTTGGGGTCTCTGGGCACAGTATAACTATCGTCTCCGTTTAATACGATGTTAAAGAAAATGGGCAGCTTCCTCCACCTGCGTTATGTCTGCCATTTTCGCCTTGACTAAATTTTGGCATCAAATTTTGGCTTCCATGTTATGAGAGTTTTGTGCTATAGGATCGTGCGTTATGTGAGTGGTGACTGTATAAAATTACATTTGTAGTAAAACTAAAGTACTGTATATATTTTAAATATTATTATCTTGGTATATTAGACTATTTATACTGCAAAACAAGGGTATATCAGTGACTGTTGTAAATAAATGAAAAAAATTATTACACTTCACAGCCCACACTTGACAAGCTGACACACCAGTCCACCTCTGTTCCTCGGCTGTAACCTCCTCAGTCCTCACTCCTCAGTCAGTCAGACTCCTCCAGCAACTGAGACAACTCCATCTTGATCAGGCCCATGTTGCCCTTCATAAAAACAAACTACTCAAAGTTCTCAGAGGTCAGGCTGGTTTGCAGGCAGGTTTGCATTTGCAGAAGCACTTCCGTAAATGCAAAACTGCAAATTTGCGTAAAATTTGTCGCAAACGCAAATCCACAAACGAAATCAGACTTCCGCATTTGTGGAATTTGCGGTTTGGGGAAGTGATTGCAGAAGCGCCCAGAGACCTGAGATGGGCTTGAGATAAAGGGGTCTCAGGCTAGGGAATGGAGAGTTAGTCGTTCCCAACATTTGGGATTAATTCCTCGTGTAGGGCTTATCTTTGAATCCCTCAAAACCATCAGAAACCTCAGATTTGCACTGTCATTGTTGGCAGAAACCAGCTCATGTGTGCAATAAGGGTGTTATTTTTAGCTCAAATTTGTTCAATAACATCAGAGTGCAGATTTTGATCCAGCAGTGCTAATGAAAACCAACATAACCAAGTGCATGATAACCAAGGGACCACTGTACAGTATGTTAGTCCTTGTATACAGGCCTCCATATCAACTTGCTGATAAGGATAAGCATATGTAAAGAAGATTGAGCAGTGTTGTTAGTGGTAAAATATCTCTGATTATTAATGACTTCAACTGTCATACAGACTGGGATGACAGAACAGCAGCTGCTGAAGGTAGGCATCTGTCATACAGACTGGGATGACAGAACAGCAGCTGCTGAAGGTAGGCATCTCTTAGACCTTCCTGATGAAAATTTTTTGTCTTAGTGGGTAAAACCATCATCATCGTCATCGTCGTTGTCGTCGTCATCATCCGGACCTCCTTACCTACCCTAGGGCAGGATGAGGAATAGCAACATCCAGACAGCCCAAGTTTGCCCAGTTCAATGGGCCACACTTCCATTTACTCATTATTCAAGCCAAAGGAATCCTGTCTCCATCTGATATGCCATAATCTTTCACCACATTCTGTAGCTTCACATAAATGGATCCGACAGAGTCAGTCTGAATGCTTTCACATTAAAAAAGGGTGCCAAATCTCTGATCATGCACTTCTTCTCACAACATTCATCCAGCCAGCTCGATCTTGTCAGTCCCCTAGCCTCACTGACTTCCATCCCTCTCTTTCTCACACACACATTCATCATATCCGTACACCTTCTCCTTGGTCTACCTCGCCTCCTCCCTCCTTCAAATTCTCTCAGATATACCTTTTTCACCACTATTGTTATCCGTTCTCTCCACAGGACCATACCATCTCAGTACACTTTCTTCAGTTCTGTTGTCCACAGAGTTCCTTACTCAGCACCTATAACGAATCACATTATTTTGTATCCAATCCACTCTCTGTACTACATGTACATTCCCCAGCAGTCCTGTCTCCACTGTTCTCACTCTCGACTTTTCATGTTCATGCCACACCATAGTCTCATATCCATATGTTAAAGTTGGCACTAACACACCTTCATGTAAGCCTCCCGCAGCTGCAACACTCAAGCCTCCGTCTCTTATCAAGGCCTTCATTGCACCAGTTACTTTCCTGCCATGCAGCACACTACTTTCCACTTCTTTTGCATATTTTCCTTTCTTCTGTAACAGTACTCAGGTATTTCAACTCTCATACCAATTCCAGTCTCTCCTCGTTAATTGTAACATCTCAGCGGGAGTCACCTCACTCTCGTAACCATCACTTCACTCTATTCTGCATTTACTTTCAAGGCACGATGCTCACAGACAGCAACAAAACTCTGCACTAGTCCACCAAGTTCTTGTCCACTATTTGCAAGTAGCATTGCATCATCAGCATACAACAAATTTGAGGTATTCCATCCATCACCATTCATTACCAGTACCATCCCTCTGTCCATTACTCGTGTTTTTACTTCTCTCATCACCCTATCCATATCATCCCATTCATATATATATTGAACAACCATGGAGACATCACACAACCTTATTGCACACCCACATTGATTGTGAATGATTCACTTAGATACCCATTTACCCTTACACATGCCTCACTACCATCATAAAAACTCTTGACGGCACCTAGCAGCTTACCATTTACACCGTACATGCGCATAACCTTCCACAATCCTTCTCTTTCTGCTTTGTCATATGCTTTTTCCAGATCTATAGATGCCATAAACACCTTATAGTCCGTCTCACAAACCTTCTTCACTATCTGTCACACTGCAAATATTTGATCCACACATCCTTCATCACCCCTAGAACCACCCTGTTCATCGCTCACAGGACTTGTGATATCTCTCTTACTTTCTGTATAATAATACTTCCATATACCTTCTGTACAACACCCAATAAACTTATGCCATGATAATTCTTGCAATCACTTTGCTTACCTTTATTTTTGTTCAGGGGTACACTCACAGCCTTTTCCACTCAGCTGGCACAGTCCATGCCCTCTTACATATCTCCAAGAAGCACTTCATTCCACTCTCCCCACTACACTCAGTCATCTCTGTATACACCTTCTCAACCCCATATGCTTTCCCAATATTCAGCCCCTTCACCTGTGCGAGAGTCACGTTTCCTGGCACTGCATTCCTTCTCTACACACCCCCAAAACCAATCATGTTTACAGCCGCTCTGCGCTCTCTATTCCCATTTATCAGGCTTTTAAAATATTCTTTCCATCTGGTCCTTACGTCATCCCCATGGGTTAATAATATGCCACTTACATCATTCACACTTTCACATTTTTTTCTACTGTCACTTCTGCATTGCCGCACCTTCTTCCAGAATAACTTCATATTTTCAGAGTAATTTGCATTCATTTTTCTTCCGAGATCTTTATTTACCTCCTCCTTTTTCCTCTTCACTTGTCTCTTTACATGTTTCATGCTGTCAGTATATTCAGTTCTTATTTCAACAGAACCCCTGTTCTGTAACCACTTCAGCCACTTCTTCCTCTTTTCCTCCACTGCTGTCTTAACCTCTTCGTCCTACCATACCATACCTTTCTTCTTTGTTGTTACTCTTGCCACAGCACACACCACTTTAGCATTTTAACTTAGCACTCTCTATATGCATTCCACAGGCTGTCCAGGTCCATTTCATTCCATTTCACTGATTCCAACTCCTCCCCTGCTTTGGTCCTGCATTTATCTGCCATTTCATTGATTCTCAGCTTCTTGATTTTCAGTCGTTCTCCCTGACTGCTCCTCTCTCTCCTGGTCCACCTCACTTCACTCAGATTGATCTTGCATACCACAATCGTATGATCTGACAGACCTCCACATCATCCTCTCACAGCCCTCGAATTAGCAGCCGTTCCGAACATTGACCTCTCTATGAGCATGTAATCAATCAGGCTCCTTTCAACACAATCTCCATTCCCTCTGTACCATGTATATTTATTTGCATCTTTGTGTTTGAAATAAGAGTTACAAATGCACATCCTCCTTCCCTAACACATATCCTTCAGTCGCTTCCCATTATTATTTTCTCCTAATACTCCATTACAACCCATTATGTCATCCTCAGGACCAGTGCCTACTCTTCCATTCATATTGCTCATTACAATCACTTCATGGCTCGTGGGCATTTCTTCCACTGCTTCATCTAGCTCACCTGAAAACCTGTCATTCTCTGTCTCACTCATGTCATCACATGGTGCATATGCTACAATCACAGCCACTTTCACATTCTCAAACTTGAACTTGACATACATACAGCTCAAGCTGACACATTTATAATCTCTCACTCCACTCTGCCACACCTCATTCATCAAGAAAGCAACTCCTTTCTTGCATCTTCCTCACCTATTCATCTTACACATTTCACACCCTCCCAGTCCTCCACTTCACACCCTTTCATCTTTGGAGTAGTAGTAGTAGTTGTTCCCTGGGCAGTCTGGCTGAACAGCCCTGAACCCCTAAGGAAGGCCATGGCCAAGACTAGGCTTTCCCACAGAGCTCTCAAGGAGTGTGTGTTGTGTTGTTGGCATAGGTGATTGTGTGCAATGCAGTCTTCCATAATGTGCTTAATAGTATAGGGTGCTGTGTTACATCCTGGACAGGCATCAGCGATGGAGTCATCCAGCCTTAGCTGGTAACTTAAGAGGGCTGGATGATGCCCTCATCTCAGCCTGGCCAGGTGGATCCTGTCCTCACGAGGGAGATAGGATTCAGAAGGGTGGATATCAGGAGGCCGTGCATGCAGCTGTGTGTTGTCTTTAAGTGACTGAATGGAGCGGCGAGTGATTTGAGTATGGATATGTTTCTGCAAGCTGGTCTGAGATGGGCGTGGGGGGAGAGATGACAATATTTGTGTATGATATCGTGTGCTGGGTGTTGTTTTGATATTCCTTGGTGTGTGTGGATGTGCTGCCATGTGGTGTAGTGGATGTTGTGGGTTTGTGGAGGCTGCAGCAAGAACTTGGGTGTCTCGCATGTCTAGGTGATCCTTGACTTTGAGGACTTTAGAAGTATGTGGTAACCATAGGGGTATTTGCCTTCTTAGTGTGACTGGTAAAATATATGGTAGAATACTCATTGATAGGGTTAGGCATATGACAGAGGAGCTAGTTGGAGAAGAACAAGGGGGATTTAGGAAGGGAAAAGGGTGTGTAGATCAGATATTTGTTCTAAGATGTTTAGTGGAGAAGTATCTAGAGAAGGGAAGGAAAGTGTACGCTGCCTTCATGGACTTGGAGAAAGCTTATGACAGAATAGATAGGAAAGGTATGTGGAAGGTATTAAGAATATATGGAGTGGAGGGGAAATTGTTGAGTGCTGTGAAGAGTATGTACGAGGGAGCTAGGGCTACGGTGCGAGTGGATGGTGAGCTGAGTGAGTTCTTTGATCTCAATGTGGGACTGAAACAGGGGTGTGTAATGTCTCCTTGGCTGTTTAATATATATATGGATGGGGTCGTAAAGGAGGTACAAGGTAGGGCAGTGGATGTGGGGGTGGCCTTAATGAATGAGGGTGAGATTTGGAAGCTTCCGGTGTTGCTGTTTGCTGATGATACAGTATTGTTGAGTGAAGATGAATGGGAGTTGCAAGGTTTGGTGAATGAATTTGGGACAGTGTGTAGGAGGAGGAAGCTGAAAGTTAATGTAAACAAAAGTAAAGTTATGGTGTTTGAGAGGAATGAAGTCACAGAGTGTGCAGTGAGGCTGGATGGTGAGGATATGGAGAATGTGAGTGCATTCAAGTACTTGGGTAGTGTGATGAGTAAGGATGGAACTTTGGGGGATGAAGTACGTGAAAGGGTACAGCAGGGAAGGAAGGTTGTTGGCACACTGAAAGCAGTGATGAGAAATAGGGAGGTGAGTATGGAAGTTAAGAAGTCACTGCATGATGGTATTGTGATCCCTACCCTGACGTATGGAAGCGAGGCGTGGACCTTGCAAGAGGGGAACAAGTCAAGAGTGAGAGCAGTGGAAATGAGTTACTTGAGAGGAGCATGTGGAGTGACATGGAGGGACAGGTTGACGAATGAAGAAGTGAAGGAACGTTGTGGGGTAGATGTGGATGTGGTTGAAAAGATTAGGAGAAATACACTGAGGTGGTTTGGACATGTGGAGAGGATGGAGAATGAAAGACTGACTAAGAGGGTGTATGTAGGTGAGGTGGAGGGAGGGAGAGGGAGGGGTAGACCGAGGATGAGGTGGAGGGATGGAGTTGAGAGGTATATGAGGGAGGGGGGGGTGAGTTGGGGGGAGGGGAGTCAAATGGTGGGTGACAGAGTGACTTGGAGGCGTTTTGTCTGCGGCCACCCTTTGCGGGATTAGGGCGTCGGGCTATAGATAGATAGATAGATAGTTTCTTAATGTAGGTGGTTTGTGGGCGTAGTAGCTGTGCAGCCTGTGATTATTTTTAGGGCCTTGTTCTGCATGGTCTGTAGAGTGTTGTAGTGTGTTTTAGTGAGGTGTGGAGCCCCAGCAGGGCTTGCATTATTCATCACTGTCTGGCCCTTGGCCTTTGATTGATGCTGCTACTGTGAGTGAGGCAATAGGCAGGATGAAGGTGGGGAAGGCACCAGGTGTGTGTGGGTTGACTGCCGAAATGTTGAAGGCCTCAGGCGATATAGGGGTGAAGTTAGTCACTGACCTGATAAACAGGATTATTTATGAGTGTGTTGTCCCAGATGATTGGCTGAAGAGTGTAATTGTAAATGTGTATAAAGGGAAGGGTGATGCCCTGGAAAGAGGAAATTATAGAGGTATAAAGCTTTTAGATCAGAAAATGAAGGTAATGGAGAGAGTTTTAGAAGGTATGATTAGAGAAAAAGTGAATATTGATGAGATGCAGTTTGGGTTTATGCCAGGTAGGGGGACCATTGATGCCAAATTCATAGTTCGACAGCTTCAGGAAAAATATATTGGTAGGTGAAGGGATCTTTATTTTGTTTTTGTTGATTTGGAAAAGGCCTTTGACAGAGTCCCTAGATAGGTGATGAAGTGGGCAATGAGAAGGCCTGGCTTGGAGGAGTGGCTAGTTAGGGTGGTTATGGCTATGTATGTGGGTGCTCACACCCAGGTAAGAGTGAATGGAGATTTGAGTGATCAGTTTTCTGTGAATGTTGGTGTGCATCAGAGGTCAATTTTGAGTCCCATGTCGTTTATCATGGTACTTGAAGCCTTTTCATGTGACTTTAGAAACGGACTTCTGTGGGAGTTGTTGTATGCTGATGATTTGGTGTTGATTGCAGAGAACGAAAGGGAGGCGGAGGAAAGGTTTAGGAGGTCGAGAGATGGTATGGGGCACAAGGGCTTAAGGGTAAATGCAGATAAAACAAAAGTGATGATATCTAGGGCAGTAGTAATAGAAATAGTTGTTCCCTAGGAAGTCTGGCCGAACAGCCCCGAGTCCCTTAGGAAGGCCATGGCCAAGACCGGGTTTTCCCACAGAGCTCTCAAAAAGTGTATGTTGTGTTGTTGGCATAGGTGATTGTGTGCAATGCAGTCTTCTATAATGTGCTTAATAGAATGGGGTGCTGCGTTACATCCTGAACAGGCATCAGCGACGGAGTCATCCAGCCTCTTCTGGTAGCTTACGAGGGCTGGATGGTGCCCACATCTCAGCCTGGCCAGGTGGACCCTGTCCTCACAGGGAAGATAGGATTCAGAAGGGTGGATATCAGGAGGCCGTGCATGCAGCTGTGTGTTGTCTTTAAGTGACTGAATGGAGCGGCGAGTGATCTGAGTGTGCATTTGCTTCTGGAAGCTGGTCTGAGGTGGGCGAGGGGGAAGAGATTACAGTATTTATGTATGATATCGTGTGCTGGGTGTTGTTTTGATGTTCCTTGGTGTGGGTGGATGTGCTTCCATGTACTGTAGTGGATGTTGTGGGTTTGTGGAGGCTGCAGCAAGAAACTGGGTGCCTCTCATGTCTAGGTGATCCTTGACTTTGAGGACTTTGGTTTCTTGATGTAGGTGGTCTGTGGGTGTAGTAGCTGTGCAGCCTGTAATTATTTTTAGGGCCTTGTTCTGTATGGTCTGTAGAGTGTTGTATTGTGTTTTGGTGAGGTTTGAAGCCCAGGCAGGGCTTGCATAATTCATCACTGAACGTATGTATTGTTTGTATACTGTGGTGGTGGTTTCTTTGTTGTGTCCAAATGTTGTATGGGCAAGTGACCTGAAAGCATTGAGTTTTAGTGTTATATTATTTTTAATGTTTTTGATGTGTTGTTTAAATGACATTGATGTATGTTACACCAAGGATTTTGGGTGTGTGTGTGTGTGTGTGGTAAGGGAGTGTTGTTTATGGTGAGGTGTGGGATGTGACTGTATTCTTCTGTCCAGTTTGTGATAAGGGTCACTGTAGATTTGGGTGGGGCTGTTTTGAGCAGTTTGTTTGATATCTAAGGTTGGTGCTGTACTGTCAAAGACGAAGGAGAGTGGCCATGTGCAGTTTGCCACAAGGGTGTGGGAAGTAATTCCATCTTGTGCAGTGTTTGTGATAAATGGGTGCATGAGAGATGTAGTGGTATCAGAGGTAGACTGCGAGATAATGCTGATTTTATGTGTACGGCGTTTCGGTGAGAGCAGGTGGAGATTGTCAGACGTGAAAGAATTGAACTTACTGGTGAATCTCTTGAGTGTGTGGAAGAGTTTTGTTATTTGGGAGACATGTTGTGTGCTGGAGGTGGGGCTGGAGCTAGCTCTGTGGCTAGGGTGAGAAGTGTTTGGAAGAAGTTCAGGAAGCTCTTGCCTCTCTTGACTTTGAGAGGACACTATCTACCTGCTAAGGGGTCTTTGTATGCAGCATGTGTTAGGAGTGTAATGCTGTATGGTAGTGAGACCTGGGCAGTGAAGGAGGAAGATATTCGCCGGCTCAGATGTACAGAAATGACAATGATTAGGTGGTTGTGTAGTGCGTCCCTGCGTCCAAGGTCTGGGGGGCTGGGTTCACGATGGAAGAGTTGAGAGGTAGGATGGGACTGGAGTGTATTGGTGTTGTGATGAGGAGAAGTAGATTGAGATGGTTTGGACATGTGGAGAGGATGGGTGATGATAATTGGGTGAGGAAGGTGAGAAGTGTTAATATTTGGGGGTGGGGTTACGAGGGGTAGACCAAGAAAGACATGGGATGAGGTCATTAATTGTGACCTCAGGGTTAAGGGACTGAACAGGGAGGCTGCAACGGATCATGCAACATGGAGAGCTGCCATTAAGTGACCAAGGCCGACGCATGCAAGCATGTTGGAGCCTTTAAAAACGAAAACGAACTGTGGTGGTGGTTTCTTTGTTGTGTCCGAATGTTGTATGGGTAAGTGACCTCAAGGCATTGAGTTGTGGTGTTATTTTATTTTTAATGTTTGTGATGTGTTGTTTAAATGACATTGATGTATTGTATGTTACACCAAGGATTTTGTGTGTGTGTGTGTGTGTGTGTGTGTGTGTGTGTGTGTGTGTGTGTGTGTGTGTGGTAGAGGTGTGTTGTTTATGGTGAGGTGTGGGACGTGACTGTGTTCTGCTGTCCATTTTGTGAGAAGGGTCACTGTAGATTTGGCTTGGTGCTATTTTGAGCCAGTTTGTGGTGAACCATTCGTGTAGTGTGTTGAGGTAAGGTTGGAGGATGTGTGCAGCTGTGTTTGCATTTTAGTGTGTACTTGTAAGTGTTATGTCATTTGCATAGGAAACTATGTGTATCTCTGGTGTGTAGGGTGTGGGTATGTCGTGCATGTATAGGTTAAAGAGTGTAGGGGACAAAACAGATCCTTGAGGGACACCATTTGTAAAGTTTCTGATGTTCGAAGACTGACTGGCAAATGTTACATGTGCATATCTGCCTGCTAAGTAGTTTGCAAACCATCTTTTTGTGTTATTGTGCATGTTTGTGTTGAGTATTTTGTTTGTGAGGTTGTGGTGGGGGATGACATCAAAAGCTTTGCTAATGTCTAGTGTGAGTAGGAGTGTTCTGTGTGGTGCCTAGCTGACTTCGTGCCATCAAAAACTTTTTGTGTAAGGTCTGTAAGGAGGGTGTTTGTGGAGCGTAGTGGCCGAAATCCATGTTGTGATTGGGCTAGGGTGATGTGAGATGTGACTAGTTGTAGTAACAGTCATTCAGTGACAAGAGGGGGGTGCAGGGGAGTGTGATGGGGTGGTGTGAGGAAGGTAATGAGGGGTCTTTGTTGGGTTTAGGGATAGTGATGATAATGCCATACTTCCAGATGTTGGGTGAGTAGATGTAGTTTGATATGTTGGTGAATGCTAATATGCCTTGAAGTCCAAGGTGTTTAAGGTGATGTTGCTTATGTTGTTTGGATCACAGGCAGATGAGTGCTTAAGGTTGCTAATGATGTGCTTCGTCTGGTTGTAAGTGAAAGGTGCGTAGTCTGGGTTTGTGGGCAACTGTCTCTTTTGTCGGATGATACGTCGGTCGTCGTGATGGGGGTTTTGACGGCTGACTTGTGAAAAGTGATTGATGAGAAAATTTGCTTGTTGTCTGTTTGAAGGTATTGTGTCTGTTGTTGTGATGGCAGCATGTGATTGTGTAGTGTTGCTGTTGAAGAGTGTGATGCTGTTTACTGTTTTATAGAGTTTACTGGTGTTTGTTTTGTGGTCAAGTGTTTGGAGATAATTATTGTAGTTTAGTGTTTGCTGTTCTGATATTTTAATGTTTATTTGATGCTGTTCTGATATTTTATTGTTTATTTGAGTATTGAGTTCTTGTATTAGTTGTACGGTGTCTTGTGTATGGGATGTTGGGGAGTGTTGTAGTGTGTCCTGTTGTCTGATGAGGCCTTGAATTTCTGGTGTGAAGTTGGGGTTGTGTCTCCTTATGTTGCCTCTAGGGATGTGTTTTTTGTCTGCATTTTGTATAATTGTATTGAAAGTGTGCACAGCGGTGTTGATGTTTGTGATGGGTGTACTGTTTAGTGTTCTGAAATGTTGTTTTGTTTCAGTTGCGAAAGTCTCCCAGTTGGCTCTCTTATAATAAGTGTATGTGTGTCTGTGGCCAGCTAGGGTGATCTGGATTTGGTAGTGGTGATGATTGGGAGGTGGTCAGAACCAAGGGTTTGACCACTCTCCAGGATGTAGTGGGGGCGAGGTTTGGGGAGCAGAAGGTGATGTCTGGGGATGATGAGAGGAAGAGGGCTTGGTGTAGTATGTGGGTATGTTGATGTAGATTGTTCAGTATGAAAAGATGATCTGTCAGGGATTGTAGTACCAGCCCTCTGTCTGTGTCGGGGTTGTTGACATGCCAGACCGACTCCTTGGCATTGAAATCACCACCCAGGATGGTGTTGGGTATGTTGGTGTATTTGTGGAGAGTAATTGTGTGAGAGAATGGGAGTATGGATGGGGTATATGTGCAGGAGTAGGTGAGAATGAGAGGGCAAAGGAAGGAGTATGTATAGTTGTGAGTAAAAGATGGAAGAAGAGCATAAGACAGTATGTGTTAGTTGGGTCAAGGATTTTGTGGGTAAAGTTGAAAGTTGGAATACAAATGTGGACGATTGTGTGTGTGTATGCGCCAATGCAAGATTGTGCTAGCAGAGTGAGAGAAGAGTTCTGGACAAATGTGGAAGTGTGCATGGAAAAGTTTGGAAGGAATGAGAGAGTGTTTTTGATCGGTGATATGAATGGTAAAGTAGAGAATGTGAAGATGGATGGAATAGTTGGTGAGTGGGGTGTGCCTGCTGAGATAGAATGGCAGTGTGTTAGTGGACATTTGTGCTGGGAGGGGGTTGGTGATAGCCAATACCCTTTTCAGGCATAAAATGATCCACAGGTATACTTGGCGAGTGTTGAGAAGGGTGGGTGGTGAACTGAATGAAAGGAAGGCAATGATTGATTATCTGTGTGTGGATGAAAGGATGCGAAGATGTGTAATGGATGCAAGAGCGTATAGAGGTTGGGGGAGTGGACTTTCTGACCACTACTTGGTGGTGGCCAGAATTAGGATCCAAGTAAGATGGAGGAATAGAAGAAGGGAAAGATGAGAGGAAGGAGTAGTTGCAAGGAGAGTGGAAAGTTTACAAGAGGATGAGAAAAAGGCAGATATAAGAGAGAAGTGGAGGAACGATTGGGCAAATATGAATTGGAGCAGATGGGGGACGCGGAAGGTGTGTGCAGGATATTTACATGAGAAATATGCGCAGCATGTGATGTCGTGTGTGGGAGGAAGAGAAGACGGAGGGGGGTGCAAGGAACAGCGTGGTGGACTGAAGAGGTGAGACAGGCTGTGGCACAAAAGAAGAAAGCATACAATGAATGGATGAGAAATAGGGGCGTGGAAGAAGTTGAGAGGCAGAAGAGAGAGTTATATACAGAAAGAAAGAGAGAGGTGAAAAGATTAATAAGAGAGAATAAGAAGAGTGGATGAGGAATTTGGAAGGAATTTGAGTGTAAAGTGGAGGGACTGTAAGAAAATGTTCTGGAAAGAGGTGAAGAGAGTAAGACAGGGTTGAAGTGAGGTTAGCAGGGGAGTGAAAGATAAAAATGGTAGATTACTAGTGGAGAAGGGAGAAAAAGTGAGCAGATGGAGAGAACACTTTATGGAATTGTTGAACATAGATGATGGAAGTA
This sequence comes from Coenobita brevimanus, assembly GCF_032717465.1. Lineage (NCBI taxonomy): Eukaryota > Metazoa > Arthropoda > Malacostraca > Decapoda > Coenobitidae > Coenobita > Coenobita brevimanus. The sequence continues at coordinate 37,948,953 of NC_137053.1, read as the reverse complement.
ATGCGAGTATAAGTGGCTGGGGAATGGCTGGGAGAAGGAGGGAGGTGAGAAGACAGGAAGAAATCAGTAGGATAGAAGTTGTGGAAGCAATGAAGAACGTTAAATTGGGGGAAAGCCCCAGGAATTGATGGAGTGTGAGGTGAAATGCTGAAGCATGGGGGAGAGATAGTAGTAGAATGGATGTGGAAGATGTGCAGATAGGCCTGGGAGGAAGGTAGAGTCCCAGAGGATTGGAAGTCAGGTTTAATTATTCCCTTTTACAAAGGGAAAAGGGAAAAAAGAAGTGTGTGGTAATCATAGGGGCATTTGTCTTCTTAGTATAATAGGAAAAGTGTATGGTAGGATACTTATTGACAGAGTTAGAGAAAGAACAGAGGAATTAGTTGGAGAAGAACAGGGAGGTTTTAGGAAGGGAAGAGGTTGTGTAGATCAGATATTCATTCTTAGATATTTAGTGGAAAAGTTTCTAGAGAAGGGAAAGAAGTTGTATGCGGCTTTCATGGATTTGGAGAAAGCATATCACAGGGTGGATTGACAAGGATTGTTGAAAGTATTAAGAGTATATGGAGTAGATGGGAAGTTGTTGAATGCTGTGAAGAGTATGATGGTGCTGAGGCTGCAGTGCATGTGGATGGTGAACTAAGTGAATTTTTCTCTTTGAAGGTTGGGTTGAGACAGGGATGTGTCATGTCTCCATGGTTGTTCAATCTGTACATGGATGGGGTAATAAAAGAGGTACAAGGTAGGGTAGTGGATGTTGGAGTGGCCCTGGTGAGAGAGGATAGTGTTTGGAAACTCCCTGTACTGTTGTTTGCAGATGATACTGTGTTGTTAAGTGAAGACGAAGGGGAGCTGCAAGGCTTGGTGGATGAGTTTGAGAGTGTGTGTAAGAAACGGAATCTAAAGTTGAATGTAGGGAAGAGTAAAGTGATGGTCTTTGAGAGAGGTGAAGTCAGTGAATGTACAGCGAGGTTTGATGGTGATGAATTGGAAAATGTGAGTACGTTTAAGTACTTGAGTAGTGTGATGAGTAAGGATGGAGGTTTGGAGGGTGAAGTGCTTGAAAGGGTACAGGAGGGAAGAAAGGTTGCTGGTTCTTTGAAAGCAGTGATAAGAATCAGGGAAGTGAGCATGGAAGTGAAAAAGTTACTACATGACAGTATTGTAATACCACAACTCTAACGTACGGAAGTGAAGCTTGGATGTTGTTGGAAGGACACAAGTCAAGAGTGAGAGTAGTGGAAATGAGTTATTTAAGAGGAGCCTGTGGAGTCACATGGAGAGACAGGCTGATGAATGAGAATGTAAACGAGCATTATGATGTGGATGTGGATGTTATAGGAAGCGTTATGAGGAACACACTGAGGTGGTTTGGCCATGTGGAGAGGATGGGGGGTGAAAGACTGACAAAGAGAGTGTATGTGAGTGAGGTGGAGGGGGGAAGAGGGAGGGGGAGGCCGAGGATGAGATGGAGGGATGGGGTGGAGAGGTATATGAGAGAGGGGGGTGTGAGTTGGGAGCAGGGCAGTGAAATGGCGGGGGACTGGGCGACGTGGAGGCGATTTGTTTGTGGCCACCCCAGACGGGATTGAGGCGTCTGGCAATAGATAGATAGATAGAATTGTGTGATACTGTGGGGGACGATTGGGGGGGAATGAATGTGATGGCGATTGTTGTATGTGGTTTGTTACCAGTGCGTATTTTAATTGATTGTATTTCATTTGTGGTGTCATGTTGATGGAGAAGTGACTTTGTGTGTGCACCGGTATCTGAAAAGTTGCTGGATTTGTGTACCAGGGTGATGAGTCCACCGCCACCACCGTCGCCCCGGTCTTGTCGAATGGTGGTGAAGTTATGAAATGTTGGTGTTTTCTGTGTAGTTTTGTTTCTTGTAAGGTGGCAGTGTGTATGTTTTGTTGTTTGATGAATTGTTTGAGTTGTTTTTTTGGTGTTTATGCCATCTATGTTTAACTGAAGGATGTTTATGTTGTGTGTGCGATGTGTGTTGGCTTCTGCGGCATGGGGTGGTGGTGGTGGTATGGGTGGAGGGGAAGGGGTAGGAGAAGGTTGTGGTGGAGGCAAGGGTTTGGGTGGATTAGGATGGGTTGGAATGGGAGGGGTTGGGGAATTGGATGGTGTGGGAAGGATCGGTGGGTTGGGCCGAGGAGGTGTGAAGGAAGTAGGGGTAGGGTTTGTGAGGGGGGGGGTTAGTGGGTGGAGGGAAGGAGCATAAGGAGCAGGTCCAGGTGTTTGTGTAGTGTTTTCTGGATGCAAATGTTGTGCAGGTGTAATGGGTCCAGTTCTTGCAGGAATTGCACTGAACTGAACCCTTTGTCTGTCGGCTCAACGTGATAAGTTTTGAGCATGTTGGACATATGTATTTGTTGGTGGGTCCTAGATTGCTCTCAATGTCCCCAGCTAGAAGAAGTTATCGAGAAATGACCACTGGGGAGTCATTTCTCGGTGTAGAAAAAACAGTGCTGTTGTATGTGTTGTGTTGAGAGATGTGGTACTTTCCCGGGTGAGCAAAGCCATTCCCTGGTACTCGAACCCGGTGAGGGGCCGGGGGGGGTTTGCGGTGGTTTGGCCCCCATGCTGTCCTCCTCTCTCTTCGACAGCCTGTGGGGAGTAGACCAATGGCGAAGACGCCACCGCTTCAGGTCTATTCATCTTTGTCTCACACAGTGCCATCATGGCATATCTTGCACTCTTGAGCACATTCACCACTTCCACGCTCGTGCTGTCCTCATTCACACCTCTCACATTTCACATGACCATGTGAATCTACACATTTGGTTGGGGCACTGGGCAAGTATTGGGCCCTCTGAGGCTCTTTGAAACCTCTGCCATGATTAAGTGATTGTAGATAGGGGAATCTGTGGGACACTTAACCCATCCAAAAACCCTGGTTATATGGTTACCACCCAGCTTTGTAAATGGCTTCCTGGGTACGGGGAACCATTTGGCTTGTTTCTCAATGTAGAGACCATAAGGCATTCCTACAGTGGGTGAGTGGATGATGGGTGCCCCCACCTACCACAACTTTTTTAAGTTTACATAAAATTGATACAAATATATTGAAGCGAGCAAACTAGAGGGAATTGCATCCTATATGTTATGTTCACTACAGAAGATTGATATGTTATCAGCTTGTCATTTGGTGAATCACTGGAAGATAGTAACCACAAACCGATTAGGTTCTCTCTTCATATTTGTTAGGAAAGATCATCTGGACCTCATAAAAGAAAACTAGACTTATGTCAAGCTGACCTTCAGGTTAGAGAGTTTTATGAGTGTTAGACTAGATGGCAGTACCAATAATGAACTGTAATGTATCACTCAGTTAAAGAATTTTCAGAATGGCAGGCTGCATTCATACCCTTATAGTTCACAAACCCAGAATCAGTTCATCCAAAATGTTTTGGTAATGAAATAGTCAATGTTATAAAAAGGAGAATGGCTGCATGCAAGAAGGCTGAAAGCAACCAGGACCAGTTTGATGTGGACCCCTTCAAGACTGTATGTAGTAAAGTGAAATCTCAAGTTAGCAAAAAGAAATGAAGAAGTCAAGGTGGCATCGCAATTCAAGGAGAGCCCTAAAGAGTTCTTCAGCCATGTAAACAGTAGGAACTCTTTCAAAGGTAGTATTGGACCACCTGAGGATCAGTCAGGTGTAATGCAAATCCCAGACTTGAATATGGCCAACACTAAACTACAGTATATTACTTCGGTCTTTACGACAGAAGATGCTGATATGATGGCATGGCTAGTCCTGGCCCATGAGAGTGAAGATTCCATCATCTTCAGATGTACACCTGAGTTGTAGGGATATGATCAGGTAGCACCTTTACTTGCAGAAATCCTTAGCAAGCCACTAGAAAGTGGTTGAGTGCCAGAATACTGGAAGTTTTACTAGAGGGGATCAAGAATGTCCTGAGAATTACTGTCCAGTTAGCCTGACCTCTATCACAGTAAAACTTTTAGAAAGAATAGTTGTTGACAGGATTGTCAAACACCTGAAACACAACAACTAGATTATAAACTTCCAGCCTGGGTTCAGACTAGACAGATGATGCCTAACCAACTATCCTGAGTTTTTAAACAAAATCTTGAGTGAGCTTGACAGTAATACAGCAGTAGACAAACATTACTAAGACTTTCAAAAGCCATTTGACAAAGTGCCTCATACCAGATTAATATCAGAAGTGTTAGCCATCCATCCATCATCTAATCCTATATTGCCCCATGAGGAGTGTAGGAGCCTGGGGTTAGGCAAGTTTGTCCTGACATTTAAGATGGGATTGACCAGCCTCACTCATCCCTGAGTGACATTAGGTGAACAGTAAACCCCAACCACCCCATGGATATAAACCTACACAGGCTCAATCCAACTGTAACGCCTTAAATACTCACAAAACCACCAGGCGCCTGTCACGGGGGGATGTGAATTTAAGAATAGAAAGCTGATATATGTATATAATCAGTTGACACAAGGTGAATCGACTTGTGAAATCAAGTAGTAAGTTTTACTTTATGCTGGCTTACTTTGCCTATTCTCTAAGGATGAGAATTTTATAAACTTTCTCAACAGTACATTGGAGACTAATCACTCATGAATGCTGTATCATTAGTACTGTTAGCCTCTTGAGAAAGTGACTCCATCCCTGACAGTCAATAACTAATAATAATAATGGACAAGTTCTTACTGATGCTTAACTCCTAGTTGGCACAATGGATTTGAGAATTAACACAAAAGAACTGGCCTAAATGCCAACGGTGATTGATGTAGAAATTTGTGCAAACTGGGGTAAGCAAATTTAAGAAAGCACAATGTGATGAAGATGTGCACATTGGCCTGGGAGGAAGGTAGAGTCCCGGAGGATTGGAAGTCAGGTATAATTTTTCCCTTGTACAAAGGAAAAGGGGAAAAAGAAGTGTGTGGTAATCATAGGGGCATTTGTCTTCTTAGTATAATAGGAAAAGTGTATGGTAGGATACTTATTGACAGAGTTAGAGAAAGAACAGAGGAATTAGTTGGAGAAGAACAGGGAGGCTTTAGGAAGGGAAGAGGTTGTGTAGATCAGATATTCATTCTTAGATCTTCAGTGGAAAAGTTTCTAGAGAAGGGAAAGAAGTTGTATGTGACTTTCATGGATTTGGAGAAAGCATATCACAGGTTGGATAGACAAGGATTGTGGAAAGTATTAAGAATATATGGAGTAGATGGGAAGTTGTTGAATGCTGTGAAGAGTATGTATGATGGTGCTAAGGCTGCAGTGCTTGTGGATGGTGAACTGAGTGAATTTTTCTCTTTGAAGGTTGGGTTGAAACAGAGATGTGTCATGTGTCCATGGTTGTTCAATCTATACATGGATCAGGTAATAAAAGAGGTACAAGGTAGGGTAGTGGATGTTGGAGTGGCCCTGGTGAGAGAGGATAGTGTTTGGAAACGCCCTGTACTGTTAATTGCAGATGATACTGTGTTGTTGAGTGAAGACGAAGGGGAGCTGCAAGGCTTGGTGGATGAGTTTGGGAGAGTGTATAAGAAATGGAATATAAAAGTGAATGTAGGGAAGAGTAAAGTGATGGTCTTTGAGAGAGGTGAAGTCAGTGAATTTACAATGAGGTTGGATGGTGAGGAATTGGAAAATGTGAGTACGTTTAAGTACTTGGGTAGTGTGATGAGTAAGGATGGAGGTATGGAGGGTGAAGTGCTTGAAAGGGTACAGCAGGGAAGAAAGGTTGCTGGTTCTTTGAAAGCAGTGATAAGAAACAGGGAAGTGAGCATGGAAGTGAAAAAGTTACTACATGACAGTATTGTGATGCCAACTCTAACATATGGAAGTGAAGCTTGGACGTTGTTGGAAGGACACAAGTCAAGAATGAGAGCAGTGCAAATGAGTTATTTAAGAGGAGCCTGTTGAGTCACATGGAGAGACAGGCTGACGAATGAGGATATAAAGGAGCATTGTGGTGTGGATGTGGATGTGATAGGAAGCATTATGATGAACACACTGAGGTGGGTTGGCCATGTGGAGAGGATGGAGGGTGAGAGACTGACGAAGAGAGTGTATGTGAGTGACGTGGAGGGGGGAAGAGGGAGGGGGAGGCCGAGGATGAGATGGAGGGATGGGGTGGAGAGGTATATGAGAGAGGGGAGTGTGAGTTGGGAGCAGGGCAGTGAAATGGCGGGGGACAGGGCGACGTGGAGGCGATTTGTTTGTGGCCACCCCAAACGGGATTGAGGCGTCTGGCAATAGATAGATAGATAGACAATGTGGTAGATTACTAGTGGAGATGGGAGAAAAAGTGAGCAGATGGAGAGAACACTTTAAGGAATTGCTGAACATAGAGGATGGAAGTAATGAGTATAAGTGGCTGGGGAAAGGCAGGGAGGAGGAGGGAGGTGAGAAGACAGGAAGAAATCAGTAGGATAGAAGTTGTGGAAGCAATGAAGAAAGTTATATTGGGGAAAGCCCCAGGAATTAATGGAGTGTGTGGTGAAATGCTGAAGTATGGGGGAGAGATAGTAGTAGAATGGATGTGGAAAATGTGCAGATTGGCGTGGGAGGAAGGTAGAGTCTCAGAGGATTGGAAGTCAGGTATAATTATTCCCTTGTACAAAGGAAAAGGGGTAAAAGAAGTGTGTGGTAATCATAGGGGCATCTGTCTTCTTAGTATAATAGGAAAAGTGTATGGTAGGATACTTATTGACAGAGTTAGAGAAAGAACAGAGGAATTAGTTGGAGAAGAACAGGGAGGCTTTAGGAAGGGAAGAGGTTGTGTAGATCAGATATTCATTCTTTGATCTTTAGTGGAAAAGTTTCTAGAGAAGGGAAAGAAGTTGTATGCGACTTTCATGGATTTGGAGAAAGCATATGACAGGTTGGATAGACAAGGATTGTGTAAAGTATTGAGAATATATGGAGTAGATGGGAAGTTGTTGAATGCTGTGAAGAGTATGTATGATGGTGCTAAGGCTGCAGTGCATGTGGATGGTGAACTGAGTGAATTTTTCTCTTTGAAGGTTGGGTTGAGACAGGGATGTGTCATGTCTCCATGGTTGTTCAATCTGTACATGGATGGGGTAATAAAAGAAGTACAAGGTAGGGTAGTGGATGTTGGAGTGGCCCTGGTGAGAGAGGATAGTGTTTGGAAACTCCCTGTACTGTTGTTTGCAGATAATACTGTGTTGTTAAGTGAAGACGAAGGGGAGCTGCAAGGTTTGGTGGATGAGTTTGGGAGAGTGTATAAGAAACGGAATCTAAAGGTGAATGTAGGGAAGAGTAAAGTGATGGTCTTTGAGAGAGGTGAAGTCAGTGAATGTACAGCGAGGTTTGATGGTGATGAATTGGAAAATGTGAGTACGTTTAAGTACTTGGGTAGTGTGATGAGAAAGGATGGAAGTTTGGAAGGTGATGTGCTTGAAAGGGTACAGCAGGGAAGAAAGGTTGCTGGTTCCTTGAAAGCGGTGATAAGAAGCAGGGAAGTGAGCATGGAAGTGAAAAAGTTACTACATGACAGTATTGTGATACCAACTCTAACGTATGGAAGTGAAGCTTGGACGTTGCTGGAAGGACACAAGTCAAGAGTGAGAGCAGTGGAAATGAGTTATTTAAGAGGAGCCTGTGGAGTCACATGGAGAGACAGGCTGACGAATGAGGATATAAATGAGCGTTATGGTGTGGATGTGGATGTGATAGGAAGCGTTATGATTAAGATACTGAGGTGGTTTGGCCATGTAGAGAGGATGGAGGGTGAGAGACTTGATGAAGAGAGTGTATGTGAGTGAGGTGGAGGGAGGGAGAGGGAGGGGGAGGCCGAGGATGAGATGGAGGAATGGGGTGGAGAGGTTTATGAGAGTGGGGGGTGTGAGTAGGGAGCAGGGCAGTGAAATGGCGGGGGACAGGGCAACGTGGAGGCGATTTGTTTGTGGCCACCCTGAACGGGATTGAGGCGTCTGGCAATAGATAGATAGATAGACAATGTGGTGAAATCAAACTCAGTTTTAGTTTTACATTAAGCTCAAAGAAAGAACTGTAAATTTATTAATTATAATGAAATAAATTTACTTTACATGAATTTCAAAAATGAATTCAAGAGGGGAATTCACTGTCGCAGGGTGACTAGTGAATTCAAATATCAAAAGAAATACACTCATTCACTCATTCAAAGAGTTAATCAGACTTAAGCCTAGGAAAACAAACGGGAATACTGGTCAGTGGAGTGAGCGGAGCTGAAGCTACACAAGGCTGGGCATCTCTACTATGGCAGGTGCTGCTCGCTTAGCTGCTAAGTCCACTACACCGATCACCGACCCGGTGGGGGAGATGCGGGGATCGCTATACAACAGAAACGCTGCTCTCAACGCTGGGCGTGAGTACCTTCTCCCGAGGCGGTCCGAAACTGACTGATGTAACCAAGCCGGGTATGGGAGTGAGAGATGGCCATGTTCACTGGAAGTGGGCGTGGCCTAACTTCGACGGTCAACAGAAGCAGGGCAAACGATATACACACGCAATAAAATTCCTCAGTGAAGCACTAATGTCATGCATAAGAACAGTCACTTTTGGAACAGTGACAAATATTCTGAAAAACTATCCTGATCAAAGTGCTTACAGGGACAGTTAAACTGAGTGATATACAGTGGGTTTTCCACTAAAGTTCATGGTTTCCCACCAAAGCACAATGTCACGAATTTGTATAAATACACAATCACGCGAATTCGTGATAACGCCATAGTTTGGTTATATGGTTACCACCTAGCATAGTAAATTATTTCCTGGTGTACAGGAAACCGTTTGGCTTGTCACTCAGTATAGAGTCACCCATAAGTAGAAGGAATAGGAAAGAATGAAGGAAAGAAAGCAGAAGAGGGAGTGTAAAGACACCCGTAGGCAGAAGGAAGAGGAAAGTGTGAAAGAAAGAAGAACAGAAGAGGAAGGAAGGAAGAGAGGAAAGGGCAGACATCCAAACCAGCACTACATTGAGTGAGTGGATGGTGTGTGCCCCCATCTACCACCGAAAGTGTTAGCATTTGATATTAAGAGGAAGATTACACAGTAGATAGAAAGCTGGCTAATGGATAGGAAACTAGTTGTGATCAACCGAATTTCATCTGATTGGGGTCAGAGTTCCACAAGGATTGCAGATGACATCCAACTTGGAGCAAATGTGATCAGTCTTGAAAGGATTGAAAAATCCAGGCACACTTGTGTAGCAGACCAGGGGGTCTGAGACATGCCACATGCTATTTGGAGAAATGCAGTGTGATACATATTCCCCATGCAAATCCTGGATCAGACTTTTCATTTGGGGGGAGAAGTCCGAGGATAACTGATTTGGAAATGGACCTACTTATACTGATCAGTAGTAACCAAAAATTTTTCAGTGTAATGAAATAGAAAGACCTAGAAGTTGCAAGGCTACATAAGAGGCAGTTTGATTATAGTAATAAAAAGAATTTTCTTACACTCTATACTTCCTTAATTCAGTCGGTTCTGGAGTATGCTGTGCAGTTCTAGCGACCAACACTTAGGAAAGACATAAATTGACATAAAAGAGTTCGGTGTACAGCTACAAAACTTACTCCATTCATCAGTAGGCAAATTTATCTGGATTGCCTGAGGGTTCTCTGACAGTTTACATTCACACTTATAGATAACGTGATCAGGTCATTGAAGTGTTTAAAATATTGAATGGGTTTGACAGTCTTGGCCATCTAAAGTTGTTTAGCTTCAACACACACTCAACACACTACCACAGTTGGAAGTTTATATATGTGAAAACTTTAACATGGAAATGATCTGCTCCACCTGAAACAGACTCCCAGCATGTTGTTAATAACACAATAGTAAAGAAGTTTAAAAGAATCTTTGATAGAATCTTAATCACACTAGAATGGGAGGGTAGGGGGTATGCATTCCTAAGCTTATATTATCTCCATGGTATTGACAGGAGGGCCTTTAACCCCTTAACCGCGGGGCGTCACTTTCGTGATGCTTGGGCGCAAGGGATCATACCGCGGGGCGTCACTTTTGTGATTCTGTGTTATTTTAAATTCACCTGGGCTTTCAAGTGGTGGCTTGTGGCATCTATCAGTACTGCCAATGTCCAACACTAGTCAGCACTCCTAATCTCATCTGTACTCCCATCCTTTGTTGACAATTTAGCCATTTCTCCCCATTCTTGACTCCCCTCCCTACCTCCCCTCCATTACCCTATCCGGCCGTGCTATGCTACGTAAATCTTCCCTGGAATTTTTCACTGATTTCATCCATTGAAATAAGCCCTATGCCCTATTCTTGTACCAAATAATATATACAAAAAAGAAATCAGGTAAGTGAGAGTGCCATACACCTAGAATTGGCTAATTATCACCTGACAACACCTCACGTGCACTCGTTCGCTAATTTTCGCTGTTTATTTCCCCTTGAAATATGCTGTATAATCTATTTTCGTAATAGAAATATATATAAGAAAGGAAGGGAGAAGCCTAAGTGATATTTACATTCACCTAGAAATACCTAATTATTGCAGGCCACCACACTGTATTCTACGCTAAGTAAATCTTCCCTGGAATTTTCCACTGATTTTGTTCATTGAAATAAGCCCTATGCCCTATTCTTATACCAAATAATATATACAAAAAAGAAATAAGGTAAGTGATAGTGCCATACACCTGGAATTGGCTAATTATCACCTGACAACTCACATGCACACGTTCACTAATTTTCGCTGTTTATTTCCCCTTGAAATATGCCGTATAATCTATTTTCGTAATAAATATACATATAAGGAGGGATGGGAAAAGCCTAAGTGATATTTACATTCACCTGGGACTACCTAATTTATTATGTATTGTCTTGGTTTCCTGCCAATCATTTCATCGCTGTATATTAGCAGGTCTCACAAGGGTAAAGTTGGTAGTATTGCACACACCCAAGCCAGGCGACAGGAGGCCATCACTATCAGTTCACTGTCATCTTTCAAGGTGAAGGTATATTTGATTTGCTCCTGCTAACTTCCGCCATTTTTCAGCCCCATGCAAAGGGCCCTGTGACCTTTACACCCTACTAAACCTCATGTGGAAAGAGGTAAAGGGCTGACAATTGATAAAAGAGTGACTATGATCTTTCTATTGAGTAAAACAGTGCAAGTGGAATCGTAAATAATGTGTAAATAATGTGTAAACAGCAAGTGAAAGCAATGAATGTAAATATACGTGAACAGTGGAAAATAGTTTTATAAGTTACTTCAAGTGACAGTGCATAACACAGTGTAAATAAAATAGAAATGTAAATAATGTAAATAAAACAGAGAACGTAAATAGAAATGTAAATGAGTAGTATTATAAGAATACGAGTATATACCCTAGGAGTAATGAAAGTGAAAGTTTCACTCTAGCATGTATGAATACTATGAGTTATGAGAGTGAAGGTGAAAGTGACATTCACTTTCAGTGCTAGTATACAGGACGAGAAAGTGAATGCTACGTATTTTACTGAAAGCAATTGAATGCTTACAGTGACAAATAAACTACTATTACTGAAGGAAACTTATGGATAAAGACTGTAGATATATATAAGTGTTATATAGTGATAGAAATATAAACTGTGAGTGTTTTTATGAATAATAAATGACAGAACACCAGTGGCGAACTAGTGCAAGTGGGAAGGTCATACGCCCTCGTAATTTTCATTGCTTACACAGTGGTTTTTTTTTGGAGTATGGATTCCAAACTATTTGAGAATCATAGAATAGTGTTTTTAGTGATAATATCAGACTGTGGTAATCATATTACGGGTTGTCGGGAAGTGTAAAGTGGAGACTTTGTTACCCAAATTCAGAGGTCTCCACAAGTCCTATGGTACTCGACGAAGGCTCAACAAACACCCCAGGAGAAAGCTGAAGGTATGTGCCATAAGCATATGTGATTTGAATATTCTAGGACTAATAACTGATTTTTGGCAAATATTTTTAGAGAGTCTATCGAAGCGCGAGTATGCCCGCGGGAGCCGCAAGAAAAAGCAAAACAAGCCCGCGGTTAAAGGGTTAAGGTACTAAAGAAACGAACTTTTCATTGTAACTCTCTCTCTCTCTCTCTCTCTCTCTCTCTCTCTCTTTCTCTCAGCTCCCCGCCCCCCTCCTGGATATTATCCATTCTTTGGTGGGAATAGAGGTCGGGATGGTAGTGATTTATTTTCTTGGTGAATTTTGTTCCTATATGCGCATTGATATGTTTAGCAGTCATCCTATACTCGATTTTTTTCTAGCTGATGATCCACTTTCGTGAATGTGGCACCTGTGCACTCCTGCCACATGATTATTGGTTTCAATTTCATACCTGATGTACCATATTTACAAAAAACAGTTGTACCTTATGTTCCAGTTCTCCTAAATGCTGTTTTGCATTGTCATTGTACTATACAAACAGACATGAAACAAGTATGTATCTGTGCTTTCACCCAGACAGACAATGACTTTGAGTTGAAATATTTATTGTTGTAAAAGGTACAGAGTTGTTGCATCGTTAATAAATTGATATACAGTATATATATACTTACAGATGTATATGCTTATGGATAATATGGGCGAAGGTATCAAAGCAATGGAGTAGTTGTGATCCATAATAAAGTCTTGCAAGATGAGACAACTTATTTTTCCCTCCTGGGCATCTCTTGTGTCCCCCCCCCCTCCTCTGTAGCAACTATTCCATTCGCCCCCCCACATCTACCACTTTACCACCAACAAAACCACTAATTTACTTAGCATGGTACTATTGTCTAATGTAACAAGTGCCTAAATATTAAGATACTATTTCCACTTACCCAGCCAAATGTGTTTATTAAAAAAAAGAATATAGGGAGATGCAACAAATCTGTACCTTTTACAACAATAAATATTTCAATTCAAATTCAACTTTGTCAAATTCATTGTCCATTAGGGAGATGCAACAAATCTGTACCTTTTACAACAATAAATATTTCAATTCAAATTCAACTTTGTCAAATTCATTGTCCATTTGGGTGAAGCACAGATACATACTCATTTCATGTCTGTGTAGTACAATGACGGTGCAAAACAGCATTTAGGAGAATTGGAACATAAGGTATAACTGTTTTAGGTAAATATGATACTTCAGGTATGAAACTGAAACCAACCAATCATGGGGCAGGAGTGGTGGGTGCCACATTCATGAAAGTGGATCATCAGCTGGAAAAAAATCGAGTATAGTGGTGTGCAGTGTTGCTGTAAATATTGAGATGTTGGAAGTTTATGTTATATCAGTCATATATCTTATGATTTTGTATTATTTCTTGCTAGATGCTTCAGCAGCGTGCCCATCGCAGGACCTCGTCCACTCTCAAAATGCTTGACATCTCCCCAAAACTGACTAGCCTTTCCAATACAAAGATTGCAATGCCGGGGGTTGTTTCAGCTGCACAGCAGGTAAATATCCTTAAACTTTTCTGTATTCCCAAGTTGGTATTTGCCATTCATACTCCCATTGTATCCATTGTGTGTCCTCTTGTTTGCCTTGTACAGTGAGCCCTTATGTTTCATGTGATTTGGATTGTATCAGCTGGTTGGAACCCCACAGCTGATCACCAGTATCAGCTTAGGCATGACTGCACTGTTCCAAGCAGGTTATCAAGATGTAATGTTCCACCTGGTCGAAGTCACTCCCAGCTGACACACTCCACCATTGTCTCTCTCACACACAGGAGATGGTGGGAATCAGTGTA